>NC_073306.1:184918026-185103026 GCF_027595985.1 Sorex araneus | reverse complement strand
TGTCATTCCGTTGCTCATCGATTTGTTCAAGCGGGCACTAGTAACGTCTCTCATTGAGAGACTTATTGTTACTGTTTTTGGCATATCGAATACGCCACGGGTAGCTTGCCAGGCTCTCGTGCGGGCCCCATACTTTTGGTAGCTTGCCGGGCTCTCCAAGAGGGGCGGAGGAATCGAACATGGGTCGGTCAAGTGAAAGGAGAACGCCCAACCGCTGTGCTATCGCTCCAGCCCCTCAGTTTAAGGTACTCCCATTTATTTATCTCTGTTTCCACTTGCTTGGCCAGTGGTGTGTCTCCCTGAAACATACCTTTAACTTCAATGTCGTGGAGGGTTTTGCCAACCTTGTCTTCAATGTATCTGATGGATTCTGGTCTGATGTTGAGGTCTTTAATCATTTTTTTTTTCTTTTTGAGTCACACCTGGCAATGCACAGGGGTTACTCCTGGCTCTGCACTCAGGAATTACCCCGGCGGTGCTCAGGGGACCATACAGGATGCTGGGAATCGAACCTGGGTCAACCACATGCAAGGCAAACACCCTCCCCACTGTGCTATCGCTCCAGCCCCCGGTCTTTAATCAATTTTGATCTGACTTTTGTGCATGGTAACACCAGATATTTTTTAAATCGGCTTTATATTCACTATTTTTATATTTTCTATTTGAACTATTCATCCTTTAATTTACTAGATATATTCGTATTCAATAAAATCCTTTTAAAGGAAGATGGGAGCCTTAGATATATACTTAAGCATATTGAGGGGAAATAGCTATTTAATGTTTCATCAAAAGTGCTAAATGCTAATCTTCCTGTATTATCTGAAGGAGGAAATGATATTTGTTTAATAGCCAGTGAAAGCATAGTTGTGCTAAATCCTAACTAAAGTAAATGACAATTTCAGACTCAACTCAAAACACCTTGCCAACAAGTGATTTTTAGGAGTCGTAGAAGGGAGTGGGCAGACCTGGCAATGCTTAGGGGTTACTCCTGGCAATGCACTCAGGAATCACTCACGAGACCATATGGGATGCAAGGAATTAAACTTGAGATGCAAGAAATTGAACCTGAGTTCATCATATGCAAGGCAAGTCTCCAATCTGCTGTGCTGTTACCCCACGCCATCCTCCTCAAATCTTTAATTACAGTTGCTTATGCCTGACATTTAAGAAATTTCTATGGAAATGTACATATTTAGATATCTGTTTCAAAATTTGTGCTAATTTTATTAAAAATTCTATTCAAATTTTAATATGGAGATAAATGATGAGTATAATATATTGGGTTCTATTAAAAAACAGGGAATTCTGACAGAACCAAGTACAGAAACTGTACTGAGATTTGTTTTTCAAAAAACCTAACTACCTCTATCCCAGTTATGAATCTGAAATTTAAAATTGCCACATTTTCTTCCAGTTAAAGAAAAATAAAATATCTAAGTTCCCTTTATTGCTACTTTTGGCAGAGATATAAACATCTAATTTTATAATGGTTTTTATAATGCAATATTAACTATTATTTACCATTAGAAATGTTATGTTTAATATATATGATATTTTTCATTTTCAATAACACTTTGTGCATTTATAAAAATATTTTTATATTGAAACAATGCTTTGTTACCTTAAAATCCTAATATTTCTAACCAGTTTGAATACTTCCCTCCAAAAGGGTAAGACAGAGTTTTTCAAATCATATTTTTGAATGGAGAAAGTCTATCTTATGGAAATAAAATTGCAGCCCAGATATGCTGATTCATCACTACATATATGTCCAAAATGCATTTATTTACACAGTAGAAAAATCTCTTTTTATTCTCAGCAAAAACCAGGGAGAGTACAGGGCAGGTCATATCTTCATTTTACACATGAGGACACTAAGGGTTGTAAAAGTAAAAGTGAACTGTACAGTGCCACACCAAAAATAAAAATTCCAGGACCAGAGCTGAAATCAGTTCTCAGTTCAGTGGTTTTTCTATTGCCTCCTTCTGCCTATAAATATAAGGTTCAAGGAACTGTCATTGCAGATAAAGTTTCCATCAAAAAATAAAGGGGTACTCATGAGACATTTCAATAATTTCTTATATTTGTTTAATGTTTCTAATGCTCAAGATACTACTTATGATATTTGGGAAAATATATAACTAACTTTTACATGTACTTAGTAGAATTGTATGTAGCATTTTAAGTATTCAATATTATATTTAATATTTAATGTCTATAAATATTTAATATTGAAGTTTAGTATTTTAATATGTATTAAAACATTTAATAAATGTGTACTGAGCATGTATTTAAATTCAGGCACTGAGAAAAATAGAAAAAGTTAAATAACCCCTTACCCAGAATGACCTACCTTGATAAAAAATATATTAGGTTTATGATGTCAAACAAGCTAGCAAAATAATTATAGCATATGTAGTAAGTATTCCGATAGGCATCTCTACAATATTCTGTAGAATACTATAGTTGAAATAATTACCTATGGTTCAGAGTTCTGATGTTACTTGGACATTAAAAAGAATAAGGCAGGGGCTGAAGCTATAGTACAGTGGGTAGGGCATTTGTCTTGCACACGGCTGACCCGGGTTTGATCCTCAGTAATCATATGGTCCCCTGAGCACCACCAGGAGTAATTCCTGAGTGCAGAGCCAGGAGTAAGCCCTGAGCATCTCCGGGTGTGACTCAAAAAAAAAAAAGACATAAATTTTAGCAGCAACTTTAGTAAGAAGACACATCTAAATCCTTTAGCATAAATATCAAAGTTTAAAAAGAACAAAATCTTCCTGAATCATAAGAAAATGACTTGAAAATTCAATGATTTTATTACCAAAAATAATAGCCTGTCTATTTAATAAAATGCCCTGTCTAACACTTAGAATAAGAATAACATGTAAAAATAATAATAAGTAAGAATTTTAGCAATATAAACTTTTTTTAAAAGGGAAGAGAATGGAAACCATGAATTTTAATGTGACAGAAGACATTTTAAACAAAGTCTAATGCCTCAGTCCCCTTTTAACAAAAATTTTATTGTAAGCAAAAGAAAGACCAACTAAAATGACCTTCCCTTTTCCTGTTTTTTCTTCATTTGAGGTTGTTTTAGATTTCTACCTGAGAGCATGCCGCCTAAGCAAGGAATACATTGTGATGAAATTTTCTGTACCATTCTCAGGCCTGTCTGTATTCAAGCTGTATTCAAGTCTGTACACTCCAAATGTGGTTTTCCCATCGAATATCATAGTAGTCTAAAAGTTCTGTTAACATGAAAATATTAAGCAAATAAATAATGTCTAAACCTATGTTTTATAAAAAATAAATTTTATAAAGTCAAATCACCCCTGATCTGCTTAAATAAGCTAGTGCCTTATGCACTTGCAGTGCTGCTGGGCTGAGGTTGACACATTCTAAGGGATCGTGTTCTAAAGGACTTAGTTCTAATGCAATTTCACATTAGGACATCATATTCATTCTCAGGAAACATATTCTAATTGATTGTGGTCTAAGGAAGCAAGGCTGAGTCTGGTTCTGGTTAGAAAAGACTGAATCCTCTGAGAACTCATGGCTACTGACCAAGTGTGTATTCCTGTACAAACTCCTTTACTCAAATAACTGTACATAGAAAGAAATAAACCCACAAGTCCACGACTCACGTCTTTTGTCAACTTTTTTATGTGCAGTGAATTTTCATATAATATAGACCAATAAAAAAGTTTGCTTAAATATAGTTTTAATTAAGTCACATATTTTAATTAAGTAATCCTAATAATTGGTGTGATATGATGAGGTGATATCTTTTTTATTTGTATTTTCCTAATGATTAGTGATGTTGAACATTTTTCATATACTTGTTTTTTGTGCGTCTTTTTGGGAAATGTCTATTTTTGGTGACAGTTAAAAGCCTACTCAAGTCATTAACCCATCTCATTTTCTAATAATACTTTTTTATTTTTTTAATTTTATTTTTATTATTTTATTTTATTATTAAATAATAGCACTTTAATAAATAATGTGGCTCAATTTCTATTTTTTTGAGACTCGCCCATATTGTTTTCCAAAAGGGCTGAACCAGTTGGCATTCCCACCAGCAGTGAAGGAGAGTTCCTTTCTCCTCATATCTGGTCCAACACCTGTTGCTTTGTTCTTTTGGATGTGGGCCAGTCTCTGTGGTGTGAGATGGTGTCTCATTGTTGATTTTATCTGCATCACCCTGATGATTAGTGATATAAAGCATTTTCTCATGTGCCTCTTAGCCATTCGGATTTCTTCTTTGAGAAAGTTTTTGTTCATTTCACCACTTCATTTTTTGATGGGGTTGGATGTTTTCTTCTTGTGGAGATCAACCAGTGCCTTGTATATCCTTGATATCAACCCCTTATCCAATGAGTATTGGGTGAATATCCTTTTCCATTCTGTAGACTGCCTTTCTTTTGGTCACTGTTTCTTTTGAGGTGCAGAAGTGTCTTAGTTTAAGATAGTCCCATTTGTTTATGTCTGTTTTCACTTGCTTGACCAGTGGCGTGTCATCTTTGAAGATACCGTTGGCTTCATGTCGTGGAGGGTTTTGCTGACCTTGTCTTCAATGTACCTTAGGGATTCTGGTCTGATGTTGAGGTCTTTAACCCATTTTGATCTGACTTTTGTACATGGCATTAGGTAGAGATCTGAGACCATTTTTTTGCATGCAGCTGTCGAGTTTTGCCAGCACAATTTGTTAAAAAGGCTTTCCTTGCTCTATTTTGCATTTCTTGCTCCCTTATCAAAGATTAGATGATTATATATAGGGGGGAGGGGCTGTCAGAATATTCAACCCTGTTCCATTGGTCTGAGGCGCTGCCTTTGTTCCAGTACCATGCTGTTTTAATTATTACCGCTTTGTAGTAGAGTTTGAAGTTGGGGAAGT
Source organism: Sorex araneus (assembly GCF_027595985.1). Classification (NCBI taxonomy): domain Eukaryota; kingdom Metazoa; phylum Chordata; class Mammalia; order Eulipotyphla; family Soricidae; genus Sorex; species Sorex araneus. The sequence goes on along the minus strand of NC_073306.1, from coordinate 185,098,126 downwards.
TGATTCCTCCCATTCTTTTTTCCCAAGAATTGCTTTAGCTATTCATGAGGGCTTATTTTTCCATATGAATTTCAGAAGTGTTTGTCGACCCAGCAATACCACTCCTGGGAATATATCCTGAAGAGGCAAAAATGTACAGTAGAAATGACATCTGCATTTGTATGCTCATTGCAGCACTATTTACAATAGCCAGAATCTTAAAAACAAAAAACCCGAGTGCCCGAGAACAGATGACTGGTTACAGAAACTTTGGAAGTCTACACAATGGAATACTATGTAGCTGTTAGAATAGATGAAGTCATGAAATTTGCATATAAGTGGATCAACATGGTAAGTATCATGTTAAGTGAAATGAGTCAGAAAGAGAGAGACAGACATAGAAAGATCACACTCATCTGTGGAATATAAAGTAACAGAATGGGAGACTAACACCCAAGAGTAGTAGAAATAAGTACCAGGAGGTCTGCTCCACAGCTTGGAAACTTGCCTCACATGCTGGGGGGAAAGGTGGCTGAGATAGAGAAGGAAACATCAAGTAGAGGGTGTTGGGAGGACCCACTCAGGTTGAAAGATGCATGCTGAAAATAGACTATAGACCGAACATGAAGGCCACGCAATACCTTTATTGCCAACTCCAACACCCAAAAGGAGAGAGAACAAAAGGGAATGCCCTGCCGCAGAGGCAGGGTGGGGTGGTGGGGGTTTGGGTGGAGGTAGTGGGAGGGATACTGGGAACATTGGTGGAGGAAAATGGGCACTGGTGGAGGGATGTAAATGATCACTGTATGAGTGAAATGAAAACATGAAAGTTCATAAGTTTGTAACTGTACCTAATGGTGATTCACTAAAAAATTTTTTTAAATGCAGCTGTAGGATTCCCGTATTCATATAAAAGATTAATAGATGTTATGTTAAAGATAATAGGTGGGGAACAGAGCAATAGGACAGAAGGTGGCACTCCTGCTTTGAAGGCAGCCAACACATAGCCCACCAAGAGTTATCTGTGGGCGCAGAGCCAAATGTACGTCCTGAGCACCTCTGGGTGTGGTTCCAAAATTCATAAAGAAAAACAAAAAAGGATTACAGGTGAATGGGGAGACAGCTCACGTGTAGACGTCCTGTCTAACATGTCCAAGGCCCTAAGTTCCATCCTTGGCACAACATGTCCTCCAGAGCATAGATGGGTGCTTCCCTAGTGGCAACCAAATATGGCTAGCAATAATCTTTGTCCCCAAGAACTACTTGTCACAGCTCCTAAGAGAGAAAAAGGAGAGAGAGATAGCACGTTTTGGTAAGGTTGTAAAAACGTAAAAACCACCAAGCTGGAGAGGGTAGGACACTTGCACATGGCTAACCAAGTTTGATCCCCAGCACCCCATGTGGTCCCCTGAGCAGCACCAGGGAGTAATTCTGAGCATCTCCAAGTGTGGTTCAAAAACAAACAAACAACAATAGAAAACGTGTCTTGTGCACATTGGTAAGATTGAAAAGAGACCAAATTGAAAAGAGACCAAATTAGCCTGTTCTTGAACTGCATGATGGTTCCTCAAAGAAATAAAACTAGAAGTACCCTACGATGCATCAATTCCACTTGTGCATGTTTATGAAAAAGAATTAGAATAAGGATATCAAAGAAATATTGGACTTCTATATTCATTAAAGAACTATTCAAAATAACGAAAATATGGAAACAATTAAACTGTGACAAGTGGATAAAGAAAATGCGGCATACACATATAATGGAATATGCTTGGCCTTAAAAATTAATAAATCCTGCAATCTGTGATAATATGGATGAATCTTGAGGAAATGATAGAACCAAAAAATAAAGGGGTTGTTTCCAGGGTTGGAATGTGGAAAGTAGGGTAAACAAAGCTAGCAAGTGTTAATCAATGGTAATAATTTTTTAGATGAGTTAGATAAAAGTAGATAAGCAGTTCTTCATATATCTATAGTAAATAATTATGTATGATGTAGTTACAATTATTTACAGTAGTGACCTCATATTAAGTTTTTTCACAGTAGAGTAAAACTAAAAGCATAAATATTTTACTCTACATAGCATCTTTTGAAGGGGTTTGCTCATCAAAAGATAAAAGAATGTGCTCTTTGAAAATAACCCCTTTGTGGCTTAGAGAATCTAAAACTGTTAATTAAACCTTAAAAATAAATAAATTAATTAAAACATGACATGAGGTATACGGATAAAAGTGATGAAATTTAAAGGGTGTTTAAGGGCAAAAAATTTTTAATAAGCAGTAGATAATCTTCAGGATCTAATCCACAGCATAATGAGTATAAAATTATGTAATTTCATAAATATAATTACATTATAATGATAGCACAATAAATTAATGTATCAGAGCATAAATTTATGTATCTTAAGCATATATAATGTCACATATTAGCTGCTCAGCTAAATAAAGTTTTTAAATGGAATTAACTGAACATAACTCATAAATACACTAAAAGAAGTCCTTGTTTTTATACATTACCACTATATTACTTTCAATATCTTAATATTAGGTGATATATCAAAATAATATTAGTTGATATATCAAAATAATATGAAGTTTCCAACAAGATTCAGACTCTAACACTTATTTTCCTAACACTTATTTATACTAAGGTAGTATATGTCTTAAAATATACTACTGACTTAGGAGTGTTTCAGACTTTGTGGACATAGTCTAGAGGAAGAGAGAAAATCTTGAGCAGACACCTAAAATAGAATCCAACTCCATATCAAGCTGTAATAGCAACCTGGGCAATCTCCTTCATGCATGGAAGAAAGGGTGTAATTGATAGCTGTTTACTAGACTCTGGGAGAAAGTAAGGTTTTGTCCCCACAGAGAGAATAAGAGGCACAGTCAAGCTATGGAACGATAGAATAACTGGTGCCATCCTAATGCTTGCTTTTCCCTGTAACAAGGGCATGTGATGAGAAAAATGGTGAGAGATGAACAGCTGGGAGCATATTATTTAGAGCAGTTTGTCATGCCAAAAATAAGTCTTGTTCCATCCAATTGACATGTCAGTGTTTTGAATAAGTGTGAAATGAACTATAGAATTCAAAGTACAGGATGAGGCAACCGTGTAGAAGCCAGGAGCAATGATCAGTAGTCTCCAAATCGTTTTAGTCATAAAACTTGACCAGTAAAATTATGAGAATACATTCCATATCACATGCATATCTTATAACATTCATTAATATACATGGAAGGCATGTGCTCTGTTTCATGAAAATGTAAAATAAGTGCGTGGGAAGGTAGTTCTGAAAATAAAGGTACATGTCTTGCTTGCACAACACCGAGTTCTATTTACCCAGGATCCGGTGAGCAGGCCAGGTTTGACCCTGAAGGCCATCCAATACCACTAGTGTGGTGCACAACGCTAAAGGGACGAGCAGCGTTGTATGCTGAGCCTGACCGTGCATCAGGACCCAGAAGGGTCCTGATTGGCAGAGGGGAGTGACCCTCAGTTAACATAGAATAGAAACTGTAAATATTCGTCCTCTGGCATTCATGGGCAATCCTAAAGTGTGTGTATCCTTTTTGGGACCTCACTGGAATATCTGATAGTTTATGAGAACTGAAAACAGCAGGGAAGGATCAAAGAGATGTCCTGTGAAAACTATTTAGAATGCTCACTCCAAGGAAGCTTCTAAACAAGCATTGGAATGAAAAATATTGGGACAAGTTCAGGGTTTTGTTTGAGTTACAAATTTGACAATGTTCTCAATTGATATAAGGCATACAAGCCTAGAAGGTATATGGGGGTTGGGAGAAGATAGATAGGGAAATATAGATGAGCATGTGTAGTTTTAAGTTTCCAGGTAAGAAAATTATCTCTTTTGTTTTTAAATAAAATGATCTTTCATCTGGAGCTTGACATATATAATCCTGAATCACAGATATTATTTGATAAAGTTAAAAGGATGAAGAAAACAATCATTTTCTTTCTCTCTGGAGAAATTATATAAGATGGCCTTGGCAATTCAATGGGTGGGGAGTTTATAGTCTATTTAGAGGAGTCAAAGAAAGTATGAACGCTCCCTCCATAAAAATGCACAGCATATATTTTCTGATTAATTTTATGTTATTTCAAATCATTCAATGATTTGAAAAGTAAAGAAAGTAAAGAAAAAAAAAAGAAGTAAAGAAAGCACCCACCATTTAGAAGTAGGAATACATAGACCTCAATGTAGATCATTATGATATATAGGATATGACATAAGATGGAATGTATTTGAAAGCTCAATTTTACCTGTATGTTTATAGACTTACAATTGGAATTCATAAAATTAGGCCTCAAAATTGCAAACAAAATTTAAAGTAAACGTGACAAGTTAACCCTTTTAAAATCTGGTTATAAGCAACTTAAACTGTGTAAGAATACAGAACTTAAATAGCTTTAAGTGGGTGAGTAACTCAAGTAGTCAACAAAATAAAAAAGATACACACTTTTTTGTTATTAAATTCCTCTAGGTGACTTGTCTCTAAGGTAATAAAAAATAACTAACGTTGAAATAAGTATAACATGTCTATCTTCCATAGGAAGATAATGGTCCTGACCCACCACTGACTGAGCATGCACTATTGAATTATTTACCATTAGTGATAAGAAATTTTCTTCCATTGAGCTATAATTTCTATATATAAGAGCATTCTGTTTTAAAAAGCTACCAATCTATATCTTCCCTTTGCAGTTTAGAAATTCTCTAAGGCAACTTTTCAAACCCATTCAAGAGTTTAAAAAAAAATAAGACCCACATTACCTTCCTGAATCCATTATACATTTACAGTAATTTAACCTGCAGAAAGAAAGAAAATTAATTAAATTCTTACTAAAACCTTAGTCCCTTATGAAATTGAATCAACACAATGGTTTGCCCTTTGGTTTCATCAAATTTGACTGTAATTAATACTTTGAACTATTTCAAAATCTCACAGGAAAGAAAAAAGGAAGAAATAAAAATTTCCTCTTCTGTTTGCTTGAGATATTGACTGTGATTAACTGAATTTCTGCATTTATGAAAAATATTCAGGAATCTTTTTAAAAAGTAGTTATATAGAATTCTATTCCCTAATAACTACATAAATGTCTACAGAAGAGAAGGTCAAGAAAAAAATCATTATGCCCTCAGGGACTTATTTTTTTCTCAAATCCACAGTGAACAGGTAAAATCATTTTAGCACTGTAGCTCTATCATCCTGTTGTTCATCAATTTGCTCAAGCGGGCACCAGTAACATCTCCATTGTGAGACTTGTTGTTACTGTTTTTGGCATATTGAATACTCCACGGGTAGCTTGCTTCTGCTGTGCGGGCGGGGTACTCTCGGTAGCTTGCCAGGCTCTCTGACAGGTACTGAGGAATCTAACCCAGGAGAGCCACATGCAAGGCAAATGCTCTGCCCACTGTACTATTGCTCCAGTCTATGTTAATGTCTTGGATTTCATCAGTCATATTTCTATTACTTCCAAAATCAAACAGTCCACCTAGCAGGTTCTGTCCTTAGAAGCTGAGTTCAAATCAGATCCAGCCAAGTGAATAATCAAAGGAACTGCAGACTTCAACACTAGTCAACATCTTGCACCTGGTTTTATTTAACTAGAGATTCCTTGGCCTTCATGCCCTTCAAAGGAGCATTTTTCTGTCCATTGCTTGAGAGGGTCAGAAGTTTTAGATATTTTCTCCTGACACTTGGAGGACTATGCTAAAAAGTAAAAGAATGCTAAAAAGTAAAAAAATGCCATTGATTTTCATTCTATTAATCTATTTAGGCTACCTTTAAAAAAACTGGCTTCTACCAATTGGGGGATGAATGTTAACAGCCCCTCTTGCTTTCCATTCTATGAAACATGGCATACATAAATAATTCAACTGCATTTCATGTAAGAGGTCGGAGGAGAAATAGTGCATGCAAAAGGAGGTTTTGTGAAAACAGCTGTTGGTTTTAGAGAAAGAGCTGAAACATAACAGGAATATCTAGGTATTGAAGTAAGTAAGAATATGGGGGGAATGATCACAGCCTATTGAGAAAAGAGATTTGATATGTTTCTAAAAACTTAATAATTGACTTTCAGCACTGTATTTGAACATATCTTGGAAAGTTTTAACTCTTAGAAATAAAAATACAGCAAAATGCTAAACTAACATTGTTTCCTGTTATCAGGTGATATTACAGGGTTTAGATAACACATCATCACAGATACTAACCAATAGAAACAGATATACAGTAACATCTCTGCATTATAATATGTCATTTATAGATTTAACATTTACTGAATAACCCAGTATTTACCTGACCTGTTCTAAGTGGTATGTAACCTCAAATACAAATAACTCACATTACAGATTTCCTAAAAAGTATTATTTATTTTGATATTATTAAAAATATTAAATACCACACCCAGCTAATGATAAATTTCAAGTTGAGTTCCATAATAAGTTCATTATATTTGAACTATTGTATCCTCCTCTCTACTCTTTTATCTTTTTACCTCCCCTCACTTTTCTACCTTCATTTACTCCTCCTCCTCCTCCTTTCTCCCCTACCTTTCTCTCAAGTATGCAGATGTGCATTTAAAATAGGATTTTCAAAGTTCCTTTCACCTTAGCTCCTGATACCTCTTATTCTGAATTTATCTTTATGGATAGTAGAATTAAGTTTCTCCATTTCATTCAGACAACTGAAAGTCTATGTAATAAGCAAGCATCTAATAGGTATTTTCATATTAATTTCTCCTTTCTTTGAATGAATGGAAATGGAAATTTCATCCTAAAAGTGAAAATAACCAACAAAATTGTATGATCAAAGTGTTTGTACTTATGCAACATGATTTTGCTTTAAATTTCTTACATAATCCCCATGACAATCCTTCCAGAAAATATGATTACAGAGCATTTAAGCTATTATAACAAGTATTGTAGAATGGGTGGCTCATAAACCATAAGGAGCATGAGATGACTAAGATAAGGGCTGTGGCAGAATCAATGTCTGGTGCTAGCCCACTTCCGGCTTCATAGATGAACAGCTGTGCCTTCATATGGTAGAAGTAATGAGAGAGCTCTCTGGGGTACTTTATAAGTTATGATTCCTATTCATGAAAGTTCACCCTTATGATCTAGCTACTTAAAAGATCCTACCTCCTAATACTATCACATAGGGTGTTAAGATTTTCACAAATGAATTTTAGGAAGACAGTCTATAAAAATTTTCATTTTCATTTTACACTAACAAATACATAGGGATATTATAAAAATTAAATAAGAAAAGATCTAAGTAAAAGATTCAAGCTTCAAACTAAAAAAATCATATACTTCCAAACTCTCCATTCCTTTCTCACCAAGACCCTTAATTCACAAGCTTGTTGTATGCTCTTTAAACTCTTCCAAATCTGAAAGAAAAGAATCTTTCCCGAAAACTTCTTGAAGTCAACATTACCAAATACTTAAAGCATATGGAAAGATTACTACAAAAAAAGTATAGAACAACATTCCTGATGAACATCTATTCAATATTAAGACGTTGGTGAAGGGTCTTTGATGCCTTGGTGGTGGTGAAGTGTGTTAACTGTGTGCATAAACATGATGAATGGTAAATAATACTGTAAACAGATCTTCCAAACTATAATAAAACAATTTTTAAACATACAAAAGAAAAACAGATGCATCAACAATGGTAACCCAATATAATTTTTCATGAATGTTGTTGATTAGAAACACAACACAGAGTAAAACCAGTTTATCCCTGGAGAAACAAAATGATACACATATTAATTTTATACATCACAACCAGTGAAAATTTGGAGGTCCTGACAAGATTTTCTGTCAAATCAGCTTTATCCTACATACAAAGAAAATGTAGTGTACCTGTTAGCAAAATGTATTCTTTAGTGACATTGTTAAAATACATTTTTTTAAAATTTGTTATTAGTGAATCATCATGAGGTACAGTTAGAGACTTACAAACTTTTGTGCTTGTGTTTCAGTCATACAATGAAACCCTCCACCAGTGCCCATTTTCCTCCACCAATAGTCCCAGTATCCTTCACACTACCCCCAACCAGTCCCTTCCACCCCACTGTACCTCTGTGGCAGGGGATTCCCTTTTGCTCTCTCTCTCTCATTTTGGGTGCTGTGGCTTGCAATAGCAGTATTAAGTGGCCATCATGTTCGGTCCATAGTCTACATTCAGCCCACATCTCCCATCCCGAGCGGGCCCTCCTAGCACCCTTTCCTTGGTGGTCCCTTCTCTATCTGAGCTGCCTTTTCCCCCAGCATGCAAGGCCGGCTTCTAAGCTGTGGAGTAATCCTCCTGGTACTTATCTCTACTATTCTTGGGTGTTAGTCTCTCATTCTGTAACTTTATATTCCACAAATGAGTGCAATCTTTCTATGTCTGTCCCTCTCTTTCTGACTCATTTCACTTAACATGATACTTTCCATGTTGCTCCACTTATGCAAAGTTCATGACTTCATCTTTTTCTAACAACTGAATGGTATTCTATTGTGTAGATGTACCAAAGTTTCTTTAACCTATCATCTGTTCTTGGGCACTCGGATTTTTTCCAGATTCTGGCTATTGTAAACAGTGTAGCAATGAACATACAAGTGCAGATGTCATTTCTACTGTACTTTTTGTATCTTCAGGATATATACCTAGAAGTGGTATTGCTAGTTCAAATGTAAGCTCAATTTCTAATTTTTTGAGAAGCGTCCATACTGTTTTCCAAAAGGGCTGAACCAGTCAGCATTCCCACCAGCTGTGAAGGAGAGTCCCTTTCTCCCCACATCCAAGCCAACACCAGTTAGTTTTGCTCTTTTGGATTAGGTCAGTCTCTGTGTTGTGATATGGTATCTCATTGTTGTTTTGATCTGCAACTCCCTGATGATTAGTGATGAGCAGTATTTTTTCATGGGTCTTTTAGCCATTCAGATTTCTTCTTTGAGAATGTTTCTTTTCATTTCACTGCCTCATTTTACGATGGGTTTGGGTGTTTTCTTCTTGTGGAGTTCAACCAATACCTTGTAAATCCTTGATATCAACCCCTTATCAGATGAATATTGGGTGAATATCCTTTCCCATTCTGTAGACTGTCTTTGTATTCTGGTCATTGTACCTTTTGAGGTGCAGAAACTTCTTAGTTTAAGGTAATCCCATTAGTTATCTCTGTTTACACTTGCTTGGCCAATGGTGTGTCACCTTTTAAGATACCTTTAGCTTCAATGTCCTGGAGGGTTTTGCAGGCTTTGTCTTTGATGTACTCAATAGATTCTGGTCTGATATTGAGGTCTTTAATCCATTTAGAACTGACTTTTCTGCAGGATGTTAGGTAGAGGTCTGAGCCCAGTTTTTGCATTTAGCTGTCCAGTTTTGCCAGCACCATTTGTTAGAGCCTTTCCTTATTCCACTTTACATTTCTTGCTCCCTTATCAAAGATTAGATGGTCATATATTTGAGGGTGTGTGTCAGAATATTCAACCCTGTTCCATTGGTCTGTGGGTCTGTCTTTCTTCCAGTACCATGATGTTTTAATTATTACTGCTTTGTAGTAGAGTTTGAGGTTAGGGAAGGTGATCCCTTCCATCTTCTTTTCCCAAGAATTGCTTTAGCTATTCATGGGGGCTTATTATTTCATATGAATTTCAGAAGTGTTTGCTCCATTTCTTTGAAGAATGTCATGGATATCCTTATAGGAATAGCACTGAACATGTACAATGCTTTGCAGAGTGTTTCCATTTTGACAATATTAATTCTCCTAATCCATGAGCATGGGAAATATTTCCATTTCCTTGTGTCCTCTTTTATTTCTTGAATTAGCTTTTTATAGTTTTCTTTGTACAGGTCCTTTACCTCCTTATTTAAGCTGATTCCAAGGTACTTAATTTCCTGAGTCATAATTATGAAGGGGATTGCTTTTATTTAGTCAATTTCTTCTCTCTTATTATTGGCGTATAGAAAAGCCATGAACTTTTGGGTATTGACTTTATAGCCTGCAACTTTACTATACAAGTCTATTGCTTCTAGGAGTTTCTTGGTAGAGGTTTTAGGGTTCTCTATAGTATCATATCATCTGCGAATAGTGAGAGCTTGATTTCTTCCTGTCCTACCTGAATACCTTTAATATCTTTTTCTTGCCTAACTGCTATTGCAAGTACTTCCAGTACTATATTGAACAGAAGTGGTGAGAGTGGGCATCCTTGTCTAGTCCCTGATCTTAGAGAGAAGGCTCCATGACCACATGACCAGGTGGGATTCATTCTGAGGATGCAAGGATGGTTTAACATTCAGAAATTAATCAACATAATCCATTATATCAATAAATATATAAAAATTATATCTTCATATCAATAGATGCAGAGAAAGCATTTGACAAGATCTAGTGTCTGTTTAATGATGAAAACTCTTGCCAAAATGGGTATAGAAGGGACTTTCCTCAATATAGTCAAAGCCATCTAGCACAAGCTTGTGGCAAGTATCATCCTCAATGGGAAAAATTAAAATACATTTTTAAAAAGATATAGAAAGAATTCAAGATTAGGGAGCCTAGAGAGATGACCCTTCTTTGATTCCTGGTACCAAGTACTTCAACCCTCAAACATAGATCTAAATAAGAACCTGAAGACCACCAAATGTGAACCAGAATGTAAAACAAATGCCATAAATTCAGGGACTTGGAAGAAGCATCATTCTTTTAGGGCAGAAGTGATAATACAGTGGGGTTTGCCTTGCGCTCACTGACACACAAGAGTTCCCCAAACAACCCCATAATAAGCTCTGTGCACCGATGGATGTGACCCAAATACAAAAAGCAAACAAGCAAAAGCACTCAGCTTCTTATTAAAAAAAATTCTTCATGTTCATCTAGCATCTAATACATGTCATATGCATTAATATTAACTACAGATAGTTGTTTATATTTACCTTTATATAAGTAAGCATAGAACATTTTCAAAATTATGTTAGCATCTAAATGAATTAATTGAAATTAATAGAGTGATACTGTAATTTAGAATCCCTAAGCAAACTGGAGACTAGTTTTCTGATAAGGTCAGAGACCAGTGTTCTTCAAAAAGGCTTAGCATAAAAATGTCATGAACTAGACCATTTTAAGTTACATAGCATATTACCGCCCTTCCCACATGTGATAATATTGCATTTATGTCCTCATAGCTGGGAAATAGATTTCCATTCTGAAAGAGAGAAGAGAAAAAAATGAGCTATTTACTCTCTGGCCTTCCTTGAAGTTAGGGTATAAAGAAAACTTGGACTCTGTAAAGCCTGTGTTCTCATGTCAAACTTTAATTTAGAAATTAGTCTTTCTAGCTGACAGCACTAGAATTGGTAGAAGGTTGTGAAGTTGTCAGAGTGCAAACTGTGGCAGCTGCTACACTCAGTAAAGGCCGCAAAGGTGCCATCATCAGTGCTAAAGTGTGGTTTGTTTGTAAATCTTGTTTCTCAGTCCTTCCCCAGGTTGTCTAATCTACCCCACCAAGCTGAGAGCTCTCTAATAGCCCCACAATAAATCTCTATCCTACCAGAATTAGCTGGAGTTTACTTCTATCGCTTTCTACTGATAAACTAGTTACAAAATTCAGTCTCTATTTTACAGCAGACGTAATGATTTCTCTTTATTCTAAACATTAATGAAAGACAATTATTTCTTATCAAGAAGAAAAATGTTGATTTGATCATATATTAAGTGTGAAACCTGTTAAGTAACATTAACTCTAATAATCATCACTGGTAGTCAGTCATCATCATCTCAAAGATCTTCTGCCAGGAATATGCCTGCTGGATTTCTCATCCTTTTCTCTCTTCTAACACTCCTTTATTCTTATGAGCTGTCTTAATCCATCAGTATCTTGTTTACTAGGAAATATAATTCCTGATCTTTGCCGCGTTAAAAGTTGATCCAAGAAAATTAATTATGGTAAATCTTTCACACACACTGGCACTGGGAAGATGAACTTCACTGCCCTTAAATTATTATCAAAAAGAATGAGTTCCATCTACTGGATTTGTGCACACTGACAACTACTTATTATTATGTGTATAGCATCTATTCTTGAGGTTCTCAAACTATTTGTCTTACCACCCTCTATTCAGAAACAAAGTTATCCACAGCTATACAAGAAATTTACCTTCTTAAAATGCATAAACAGATAGTGCCCCCATTGTTTCCCAGGCTATCATCACCCCTGGATCATTCCAATGCTCTGTACACTGCGATATAATCCACTTCAAGGGAAAGGGATTTATAATCTAACAAATCTAGTGCCCTTTCTCTTTGCAGCCCAAGTGTAGAACCGAATCACAATATGAAAATTCCATGCTATTGTTGGTAATTTTGTTATTCACTGTCACTGTATCACTGTCATCTCATTGCTCATCAATTTGCTCGAGCAGGCACCAGTAGCATCTCCATTGTGAGACTTGTAGTTACTGTTTTTAGCATATCGAAAATGCCATGGGGAGCTTGCCAGGCTCTGCCATGCGGGTGGGATACTCTTGGTAGCTTGTCGAGCTCTCTGGGAGGGACAGAGGAATGAACCTGGGTCAACCTCGTGCAAGGCAGACGCCCTACCCACTGTACTGTCGCTCCAGCCCAATACTTATGAATAGGAAAAATCAGTGTTCATCATATAATGAAAAAAACTAGTTTGAATAAAATCAAATAAAATGATTTTCACTGTCACTGTATCACTGTCATTCCGTTGTTTGTCGATTTGCTCAAGCGGGCACCAGTATAATGTCTCTATTCCTCCCAGACCTGAGATTTTAACAGCCTCTCATTCGTCTTTCCCAATGATTGAAGGCTCTTTCAGGGAAAGGGGAATGAGACCTATTGTTACTCTTTTGGATATACAGAATATGCCTTGAGTAGCTTGCCAGGCTCTGCGTATATGGGCAGGATACTCTCAGTAGTTTGACAGGCTCTCCAAGAGGTATATGTACATAAATTACACTCTGATTTGTTGCCTGTCAGGCTCCCTGAGAGGTATATGTACATAAATTACTCTCTATGATTTGTTGCCTACTATTTGAACTCCATCAAATAAGGTGTGGTAATTATGAAAAATGGGTAGGAAGTGTCTTATAATCTGTCGCATGGCGGCTTCAAGGCCATGTGGTCCGGAAAGTTGCCTGGAGCATGGCGGCAGTTGGGTAGTGGAGGTCAGCTGCCGAGTCTGGGTCGCTTGGGGCAGAGAGGTTTCTCACCCCCCCCCCCAACACCCTGAGTGAAAATAGCCTGGCGTTTATCTGGTGCTGGCAGGGTGTGGCTTATGGGTGTGGTCCCTGGGTCACTGGAGATTGGGGGATAATAGGCAGAGGATCTCTGCTTCTGGGTGCCGGTCCCCTTGAGTCCAGAGCCCAAGGTCACAAAGTTCCGCATTATCTGGGTTTCGTGGGACTTCATTCCTGCTTGAGGCTCGGCCGGAACATCCAGAAAGTGGCTTGGAACGTGGCAGCAGTTTAATTAAAAAATGATTTTAATAAAAAAAAAATTGTTTGTTTTGGGGCTCCACCTGGTGGTGCTTAGGGCTTGTACTCAGGTATCACTCCTGGAATTTTGTGGGGCCACATAGGATGACAGGGATAAAACCAAATTCAGCTCAGTGCAAGGCAAGAGCCTTACCCTCTGTACTATTCATTAATTTTAATTAATATCTTTGAGCTCAAACAGATATTAAGAACTTATTTGGGGGAAGGGATTGTTGGGACACACCCAGCAGTACTCAGAACTTACTCTTGGCTCTGTGCTCAGGTAATCACTTCTGGCACTGCTTGGAAAGTCATGTGTAGTTCTGAAGATCTAATCAAGGTTGACTGTTTGCCAGCACCTATTCCAGCTACTATTCTTTAGCCCAATTACTGATTTTGAACTCAGTGAACAAAAGTAAAGAGAATAAATTCATTTCAAATTCAGAAACAGGAGTATTGTTATTCATTCTTTTTAATTGCAAGAGAAAAGGTTTGTTTTTTAATTAGCATTCCGGGTAACCACAATATTTTTGGGTAGCATTAAATCAGGGACTAATATTTGAGAACTATTCTCAAATGTAAGATTTCTGCAAGTAGACAATATATTAAGTTAGCTTGTTCTAAGTGATTTTGCCTTTTGAGTTTTACACATATTTCTTAAATTTAAAGCGTTTAATATGCACCCTGGAGAAAAACTTTCTACAGCTATCAAATTTAGTTTTTAAACTATACTTTTAATGTATTGTTTTAAGCTACTGGTGAAATATAAAGCTAGTGTTTAAGATTAAAGACTGTGTCAATTTGTGAGAATTTAAGTACTGTCTTCATAATTTATTAGATCTTTGATGTTAGGCAGGTAACTAAGTCCTTCTATGGTCCACTTTTATAAATGAAATGTGGAGTTAACAGGCACTGCATCATTTGGTTATGAAGGTTAGAGGGGTGTTTATATATAAATAATATATACATATACATATACATATATATATATATATGAAATACAGACATGGATCTGAGTGATAGCACAGCAGGTAGGACATTTGCTTTGCATGCCACAGACCCAGGTTTGATTCTTATGTCCCTCTCAGAGAGCCCGGCAAGCTACCGAGAGTATCTCACCTGCACAGCAGAGCCTGGCAAGCTACCCATGGCATATTCGATATGCCAAAGACAGTAACAACAAGTCTCACAATGTAGACGTTACTGGTACCCGCTCAGACAAATCGATGAGCAACAGGATGGCAGTGATACAATGACAGTGATACATATGAAATACATGAAATTTAAAATAAATGCTCAATGGCTATTATCATCCTTGTCCCAATATAAAATAAATATAATGAAAGAAAAAGAGTAGTGTCTTGAAGCCACAACTACATAGGTTCAAATATTAAAACCCTTAGGAACAATAAAATATATGTCTAAGTATGAATCTAAATATTTATATGCAAATACTACTTACTACCAAGTCACCTGCATATAGAAAATTTGATAATATTTTATAATGTATCTTTAATTCTATCATAAATTTTTGAAAGCCCTACTTCAGCTATGCACAGTCCTTTTGTAAATACTACACAAATACCTGAACATTTCTGCCATATTTTTCTAATGGTCACTTCTTTGATCACTCAGACCTAAATCTTCAAACCAAAAGATTTTAGTCAAAAGTAATGTTTTTTTTTTTTTTGGCTTTTTGGTTCATACCTGGATATGCACAGGGGTTACTCCTGGCTCTGCACTCAGGAATTACCCCTGACAGTGCTCAGGGGACCATATGGGATGCTGAGAATTGAATCCAGGTTGGCCATGTGCAAGGCAAACGCCCTACCCACTGTGCTACCACTCCAGCCCCAAAAGTCATGCTCTTTTTGAAGAGAAAACCGAAGACAAAGGACAAATAATGCATTTGGAACCCTGAAACAAATGAGCATAGGCATTACACAAAACTAACAGTGAAACACAGAACAGGAAATAATCACCCGATTTATTGCATGTAGGTATTCTGATGAGTAATCACTGGAAAATAAATTTATTTTATTTCTAAACAACAATAAGTACAAATATAGGGTCACAATATTTATTTGTTCATGATAAAAATGGAGATGGGGAGGGGGAAGTTATGCATTTCTAGAAAAAAACTGTTGGCTCTGTTAAACAGAGGGTTTTGTTGTTGTTTACTCTTTTTAAGACAAATATAAAGCCTATTGCCAGAGTCATGGTGGATCATACACCTTTATGCCCAGGCCCAGAACGATAACGTAACAAAATCCTCCTGACAGTTCAAACTCAGGTCTTTTCTGTTGTTGTAAATGTTATTTTGAGTCTTGGTTAGTCTTCTGCCTTGAAGTAAAGAGATTATTTGAAGACGGAAAGTATTAGTGTGTGCGTTTTAGAGATCATATATAAATAAATATACATATATCCATATATGTGAATATATATGGATATATATGATCAATTATACTTATGATTAATTGCTATAATAAATCTTCATCTATATTCAAGCATGTAATGTTGCTAAATATATATAAGCACAGTATATATTTGTATTTTACTTTATATATGTGTCTTATCTATAAGATACATATCTATTTTATATATGCTTTTACATAAACTACAGTGCTATTTATATAAACAAAGATTAATTATAGAATTTATTTACACAGGTGAACTAATTCATGTGTCATTTGTGTCTCTATATTACTGAGTGATACATTTAAGCTAGTCTGAAAAATGCAAGACACGGGCTCTGTGATTGCTGTATTATGTCGAAAGCATCTTTTGGGCAGCCTACTCTCTTAGATTTCTGACAGTGAGTGCCATCATTTTTAACCAGGTTCAAAAAAGTTGGGTAGTGGTGACAGAACATTCAAGTTTTCGAGTGTCCAAAGTTGACTGTGACCTAGACTCATGCAACCATAGTGGATGAGGTTTCAGCTCAGACATGATCCAAACTGCCTCAGCATTTTCACTGGGATCACCTGACTGGCAATTAAGGGCTGTCCATCACCAAACCCTAGTAGACCCCCATCTTTAGTGCTGTGGGCCACATGTCAGGGTTTGGGCACTTGCTTGCTGTGTGTTATTTTATTGGGGGGCGGGGCGGGGTGTAGGGTGGGTATGCAGTAGAGGGGAGAACCTCACCTGCTTGCTCACACTGGACTGAGCAGAGCTGAGTCAGTAAATCTCCCTTGTTAGGCCTGGGGTCTAGCCTGCAGTAGAGGTGCTCAGTCAAACTGCCAGAGGCAACCATGACCATGTCCTTCCTGAATCTGATCTACTACCCATGCTTCCCTGTTGAGCGGAAGTCAGAACAGAGTTAGGCCTCCGTGCACATCCCACCCCCAAATTCCTATATATAGCTCAGTAGCTTCCAAGCCCTACACTGAAACATCTTCTGCTAAGTTAGACTAGGAGTTGGTTTTGTCATTTCTTGCCAATCTGTTTGCTTTTACACCCACATAAGTGTGAAGTCATCGATGCACAGTACTCTTTAAATTCCTTATTAATTTTACTTAGAATAATTACCTTGTCTCAGAGACCTGGGCCCTATGAAAACAGGATGAGAATGCTTTTTAGGTATCCCAAAGAGAAATCAAAAGAGCTATGCTAAGAGTACCATGTTTCACTCAAGTGAGAGAAGGAATCCGGAGTTCCGACCTCCATCAACAGTCAAGAATCAGGGACTCTGTCTCGTTTGCCCAGGCATGAAAAATCTGATGGGCCGAACTCATAATGCGATTCAGAGACGACCACTGGACTAGAGCTGTTACCGACTGGGTTCCATGGGACATCAAAAGACCGAGTGGCCACCCACCAACAAGATGGTCAGACTTCTTCATCAAAACTCTGAATGAACAGTTTGATAAGCTTCCTGTTCCCGGAATGAGCAGATATCATTGGGCTATACTAGCATGTGACAGGGACAAACGGAGACCTTACTGAAGCCCACTTGAACAAATCAAAGATCAACAGGATGATAAGTTATACCTTGTCTGGAGAGATAGTACAATGAGTAGGGCCCTTGCCTTGCACATTGAGGACCTGGGTTCAATCTTGAACCCCATATGGTCCCCTGATATCTCAGAAGGGATCCCAGAGCACAGCCAGGAGTAAGCTCTCAGCACATCTGGGTGTGGCCCCCCACAAAAACAAATAAAAATAAAAAATCACCTCAAGTTTCAACCATTTTGCTCCAAATGGTATAATTGAATCTTTTGTTATAACAGAGTAGCATCCTACTGATGAAATATTTCACAGCTTATTTTTTCCAGTCATATAATGGTGGGAATTTATACTGATTAGTATTTGACTTTAAATGAAAGAATGTAACATAAACTTAGATACCAAGACTTAACAAGTTTTCACATGTCAAAACCGAGTGCAAAATAAGAGCAGCATAATTTTCATTGCCAGGATCTAAGGAACCTTCAGCATCATGAATCTAGTGTCACTGTCAAGAAAATTCTTACCACATCTAATCCCACTCACCTATCCACCAACACACACAAGTTATATGCAAATAAGTTCTAAGTGTTGTTTTTAACAACCAATATTTAAAATGCTCTGTCCTTCTTAATTACACAATTAATATTTTACTCAATGTGATCTGATGGTCAGCTGCTCACATGACCTTTCATTCCTTTTATCAGAAGGCTCTAAATAAAGCAACTTCATTGCAGAGAAATTTAAAACTAGAATTTTTTATTTTGTGGATGCCACATTTAATTATAATAATCACTTTCGATCCATCAAAGTAATTTCATATCCAAGTGAGAGACAGTTCTTCTCTTAAAATTCTGATAAATTTGTTGTGATACAATTGCATTGACTAAGCAATTAACAAGTAACAGGGCTGAGATTGCAACCATGGCATAAACAACAAAGCAATTTAAAGTGACAAAACTGTCAGGTGAGTGAATCTCATTTGACAGTCTTACCCAGTTTTAATATCTTACTATTTGTGTTCTGAGAATAATGTAAATGAAGCATGAGAATAGGTGTGTTGAAGGGTTTTTTTTTGGCATACTTATTCATGTCATAGCTAGTCATTATGCTGAAGAATTTTTAAAAGGTTACTATGAAATGATGTTTACTTTGGCTTGTACTAGTGAATGTGTGTGTATATAACATGCAAGGAAAGGTTCAGGTACAGAACACAAGCTAACCTCTTTCAAAACAAGCTGTTAAGCAGTGAAATGGATGTCATAATCTACGCATATTTCGTTTAATATTATTGTGCCCATTTTTGCAATAAAAAAAGACTTCGGGTGTGACAGTCATTTGCTAAAAATTATATAAAACAACATCATTTGTTGTATGGGTTTCACATTGATATATGCCACAAAACTCAAATAAGAATATTTCCTTGTGGGATGCATTTAATATATTCACTGGTGAATTTTTTTTTTTTGGTTTTTGGGTCACACCCAGCGATGCACAAGGGTCACTCCTGGCTCATGCACTCAAGAATTACTCCTGATGGTGCTCGGAGGACCATATAGGATGCTGGGAATCGAACCCGGGTCGGCTGCATGCAAGGCAAATGCCCTACCTGCTGTGCTATCACTCCAGCCCCTCACTGGTGAATTTCTAACTGCATTGTAAATGTAATTTTTTTTAATCCACTATGTATGTATTTCCCATTTCAGCACACACTTTGTCCTGAAGCAATTCTTGCAAAGAAATTCCGGCCAAGCTGAAATAGCCATTTCTATTTTCTTCCACTCTGCTAAAAGAAAAGATTGGAATATCTCCATTGAGTCATTTCAAAGGGCAGGAGCATGTCTATTTCAAATATTGATCACAACCACATAATTCACTTCCGATAAATAGGAACCAATGTTGGCATATGTCTCAGTCACCATTTGAGCTACCAAGTATTTCCTAAATTCCTCAACTTAAGGACTAAATTCAAAATAATTATTTACATGAGCAGAAGCAGAAAGTGTAAAAAAGAGAGGAACAAAGCAAAAGACCGGAACCATTCCCCCTTATTCTCCACCCCCTCCATGTCTGTGAAGCTGCATGTCTGCTGATTGTGTAAAGAAATATCTTTTGGACTTTAAGGTAAGAAACACGCGGTTGGTATCTTGTCATCCATGGATCACTCCCCAATGAGCTGTGCTCCAGTCGATGGAGCATGTAAGCACTTGCTTTGTGTTGTGAGAGATTCTTTGTTTCTGAGAGTTCATACCCATTAGATAATATCAAGATTTCTCAGATGAAAAATGTTAAAAAGAAAACTGTCTTTAGCTTGATGAAATGTAAGGACTCTCTAAGGCAGAGTTAGTCTCCATGTTTTCCAATACATGTCACTTAACACATTTCTTAAGTATTTTTTTTTTCTGTCATTGAAAGAATCACATCTTACAAGAAGAAAAAAAAAAGAGACCATGGAGTTTCTTCTTCCTCTAACTTTTTTGCCAAAGTTAGACTGGCAAAACTGCTGGAAGATGGAATGCTTCAGGTGAAGAAAGAATACTCTGCTTACCGAACAACAACACAATAGTAAGAATTTGCACCATTTTACAGTGTTGCTCCTCAGAAACCTGGAGAATGTCTTTGATGAAACAGATTCTGAGTTTTAGGAAAAGCATGACTGTGATCCAGTGAAAGACTTCTGTGGACAATCCATAGTGGACTGCATTGGGGTATAAATAAATGACATTGGATGGGGTATAAATAAATGACCAAGGAACGCAGATACTTATACCAGCCCAGAAAATATAAGGGAGAAATTAAAAATTATCCTTTGTACTCATAGAACAAATCTAGATTGTAAAAGAAACAATTTTTGACAGATAATATTTACTCATCTGATGGGACCCTGGCTTACTCATTAGGAAGCTTTCTCATACACGTAATAAAGATTTGACAAACTTCTAGAACAGTCTTAGTGAGGACCAATGTGGGTTCATATTCCAAGAAGTAAGAGATGTAAGTAACTCAGATTGTTAAATATTTCTTAAAATTTCTATAATTACCTCTATTTTGTCAAGGCCTAGGTGAGTGTGAACATACAAATGAATACTCTATAACCTTTAAACTTCTATAAAGGAAGTCTCTGAATAACAACTTTAATTGAAATTCCTCTCTGCAGCAGAGAAATGGACAATAAATGAACATTAAAATTAATGGAATACAGAATGCTAGAGATAGCTTACAGGTAGCCCTGTGTCACAGATAGTAATTCTATTTGCTCTGTGTAAGACTTTTTTTTCTGTTATGAATATTCCTACTATTCCTTATTATTATTCCTTATTATTATTATTATTTTTACACTTTTTACACCCAGAACAAATACCTTCACTTTCCCTGAGGTTTGACAATAGCAACTTTGCTTAAAAGACTGGAGTGACAAACTCTAAGTGGATAAACACATTATTTTAGTCAGTAAATAAAACACACAAATTATCTCATGATTTATATTTCAGAGCATGCATATTTTAGCAAATGTGTTTTAATGAATAATAGGCAGAAATCAATTCAGCAAGGACTGGAATAACAGATATCAATGCCTCTTCTGAAGAAAGCATCTTAACAACTTATGCTTGAAAACTGTGGCTTGACTGACAATTCTTATGACAGTTAAGTCTGGGAGGCTTAGTACCACTCCTTCACTGTTTTGGAAATATAAAAGAGAGAAAATGCAGTCACTAAATTAATGTTTTTTAAGAAGAATATTAAATGACCAATAATTAGAGCAGCAAACTTTAGCTTTTGGTTATCTTGGTATTGAATATTGGGACATAGTGTTTGTTGCACATCCTTGAAGAAAGAACAAAAAACAAATACATTCAGAGACTATTATATGTAATGAATAAATAACGCTCGTGAGAACAGTTAGAAAGTTTGGTACTCAGTGAAGTCTGCTTTACATCCTTCTTTCAATGTGACCACTAAAGCATCCAGCGGTCCAAGGGTTTCTACATAGATCATTATCTTATGTCTTATGCAGGAATAAATCAAATGCATGAACAAGTTCTTGAAGAACTAATTCAAGAAGAATTAAGCAATTATTCCTGCAGTATTTGTGTTTTAAAGTTCTTTAGGAAACAGAAAATCCTCAATGTTACCATCTGGTGAGATTTGGTGAATTGGTATCTAAGGCTGGCTAATGAGAGAACAGTTTCTGTCGGTTTGTAGAATACTAAAACACAAAGTCATGCTCCTTCGCATGGTAGCTAACACAAATGTTGTCTTTCGTAACCTGATTTCTAGTCTCTTTCAATCTACTAGTGTGTTACACAATGAAGAATGATATGAACATACATCACAGGAAGCAACATATTCCAATGTTTTTATTCATTCATTCCATAAGAATTTGTGTGTCTATTATAATGTTTGATGTTCTAGCTCAATTATCATAATTTGTTGGATAATTCCTGCTCCCAAAGAACATGTGACAACATCTGTAGACATATTTTGGTTACCACAATTACGATTATAATATCCATCTCTAAGGAGTGGAAACCTGGCTAATCTGCTAAACATTCAAAAATGTACAAGACAGCTTCCTGCACAGAGAATTACCCAACCCACAAGTTAATAGTCCTACTGTTGAGAGGCCCTACTCTAGTAATTCAATAGTAAACAAAACCAGCGCTTGCCTCTATTTATTTTCTCTTACTTTCACTATAATAGGATAATGTAAAAGACTACCTGATTCCATGATGTATGCTATGAAAACTCAAAATTGATTGGTACATTAATACTTAATAGGAAATAAAAAAATACCTATGGCTCTTTACCATCTCTTTTCATTGCTATTCATTGCTATTCAACTGCTATTCATTGTTTCTCATGAGTTATACTTAACCTTACTTAGATCAAACCTTTTCATTTTAGTAGAACAAAGTCCTTGTAAAGTTCGAAATCCCACCATACTTTATTTTTTATGGTATTTTTTTTACTTTTATTTTTTTATTTTTATTTATTTTATCTTTAAAATTTTTATTATATCACCATGTGGAAAGTTACAAAGTTTTGAGGTTTATGTCTCAGTTATACAATATTCAAACACCATCCCTTCACCAGTGCCCATATTCCAACACCAAAATCCCCAGTATACCCCCCGCCACAGCCCCCCCCAATGTATAACTGATGAATTTCACTTCATTTTCTCTCTACCTTGATTACATTCCATATTGCAAAACAAAACTCACTATTGTTGTTGGAGTTTCCCCCCAAGGAAGACAGCCCTACTAAGGAAGCATTTGATAATTGATTTGTCATTAAAAGATTGTATGTTTTCAGTTTTTAGAAAAGGTCGCGCGGATGTGTTCCAGTCCCGCAACCCGGAGCCATGTTAGTTGCTGTTCAGTGTCGCCAGGGCCCCATCCGGAGAAGGTGTACCAGCTGTACCTCCTCCGTCTGGGTCCCCGGTGTTGTTGGCCCGGATTCGGGTCCGGAGCATTTCTTCGGCCGCGTTGCTCACCAGACTGCCTGGCCTCTTCTCTGTTGAAGGTGAGAAGATCCCCACCATACTTTAATAGCAATAGTTATACATTTTCTCCTAACCCCCTAAATACGTAGCCTGACTCTAAGTATTATTTGATCCAGCTACCTTTTACACAAATATAAACTAAATCCCTTTGAGCTATAAAGATATTTGTGATTTCCTTTGACTATCAAAGTCTTTGATATACCTTAATACCCACCCAGGGTCTGTCTTCTGTTTTCATAATCATTGCCTAAAATTGCCTAAAAGGAAAAAAAAGTTTATAAATTTTCTTCTTATCATATAACCCAAAAATTGATTTTTGGTTTATTGTTGACTATCTATATTATCTTCTGTCAGTCATCATGGGTCAAATTTCTTTACTATAGCATAAAGGTTAGGAAGTCACATAAGGCATGTAAAATTCTAATCAACCATTGGTCTTCAGAATATGTATACAGATGATGGATAATATGTCATTTTTAGATATATGAATAGATAATATGTATATACTTGACACATAAATGAGGGATAGAGAACTTTAATGGATTGGTTTTATATTTATGGAAGAAATGAACTTATTAGAGATATTGAATACATGGCATGACATTGCCAGACAAAAAAGAGTCTTTATAGCCTGGAAATAATGAATAAAATTGTACAGTATAAATTTCATGAGAATAATAAAATATTCTCTAGTTGATTTTAGTGATATTAAGAGCTTCATATCACAATGGTTCAGAGCACAAGTTCGGGAGCCAGACCCTCACAGTTCAGTTCTGGTGGCCTCACTTTCTGTTACTTTCTACATGTCATTTGACCTTAATGAGACTGCTTCCTTGTCTATAAAATGGTACTAATTTCAATTCTATTGTTATAGATTTGTTTAATTATTAAGTAAGTTAATGTATTTAAGCATGTAGGTAAGTCTCTGACATAAAGTTGGTGCTATATAAGTATACCAATAGAGGAGGTATAATTTTAGTGCAGCAAATGTGCAGGGGAACATAATTAGAGATTAATTTAACTCAAGTTGAGGGAGTTAATGATATTAGTTCAAAATTAAAGAAATAAAAGGTCCCTGTGAGCATAAAGGCTATATTTAAATGACTAGTAATAAGATTCAGAAAAAAACAACATAGTAATAAGATTCAGAAGAGACAATAGTTCTTTACTCTCTGCTATGTAAACCATATCTGGAGGATTGGTTGAATCAAATCAAAGGAAGAAAAAGATAGCAAAAAGAGAAAGAGACTTCAAATCCATATGCAATGAGGAGTGAGTAATATTGATGGCAAAAGGGAAGTCTGGCCTGAGAAAGAAGGATCTCAGAAGAGATGTGTAGGTGAGCGTCATCAAATAGCTGCAGAGATGTCATGTGTGCAAGGGTTAGTTCAGATATAATATCCCAATGAACACAATCACTCTATTACTGTCCCTGCTATCCCAATGTTCATCAATTTGCTCTAGCGTGCACCAGTAACGTCTCCATTTGTCACTTCGAGTGCTAGTGTAGCCCGATGGCATATTGGGGGCTCTTTCAGGATCAGGGGAATGAGGACTGTCATTGTTACTGTTTTTGGCAAATCGAGTATACGACGGGTAGCTTGCCAGGCTCTGCCATGCACAATAGATGTAATAAGGAGGGAAAATGGTATGAAAATGAATTTTTAAAAAAACTTTGAAAACCACTCCAGTGATCGAAAGGTCTGCCTCAGGATCTATAACTTTTATTTTTGGAGTTGTCAAGACTAGAGCTGGTGAAGAAAACAAAGATTGTATTTTTTTTCATAGTCCAAAACATGGAGGAGAGTTGAGGATTGGCAAGGGAAGAGCAACTAAGAGTTAAGCAGTTTAGTGGGTATTTTCTCAGAGGAGAAAAGCACCAATGAGCCATTGTCATAAGCAAGTAACAATATTGCATTAGGGTTGTTCAAGAAGTGTCAAAGTCCAAAAAGTCAGAAATGCTGACAGTAAAAATGATCAATACAGACTCTAAGTGGCCAAATCACTGTATCACTGTAACTCTGTCACCCCATTGCTCATTGATTTGCTCGATCGGGCACCAGTAACGTCTCCATTGTGAGACTTGTTGTTACTGTTTTTGGCATTTCGAATATGCCACAGGTAGCTTGCCAGGCTCTGCCATGCGGACGAGATACTCTCGGTGGCTAAATACAAGGTAAAATTATCTAAAAAAAATTTGTTGAGAAAATCCATTGAAAATTCTGAGAGGAAGATGCTCAAATGATGCTTTGAACAAAGTCATTTTTCTTATCCCAATGCCTATAAGTCCCTCACATTTTTAGTATAATACTGTTAACTTTTTTTTATTTATTCTCTACTATAATTTCTCTAAATTATCTATAGCAAGAATTACTTATTTTCACTTTTTCCTCCTAAAGTACAAGTTCAATGAGAGGAAAGACCTTTGTTTTATTTTCCACTATATGTCCCAGAATCTAAGATTGTCTGATATTTAGACTTCACCTGGTAAACTTTTATTCAAAAAGTAGATGACTGGATATCCATGTTTATAAGCAGTTAAAGTAAGACAATCAGGAGCAGAAGCCGTCATCAGGAGAACAAGCTGCTATCCTTTCCAGAAATAACTCCAGATTTAATGACTGACCACCTGGTTCATGATTAAGGCACAGTGGTTTGGGGATGAGTGAAATATCCTAGACAATTAAGAATACTTGAGGAAAGAATAAAAATAAATTGAATTTTAAGGAAGTTTCAAACGTTAGAAGAGGGAAGATTTAATGCACTTTACAAACCCATATTTGAAGGATAGAGTACATTACATCAAGACAAAACATCAGTATTTTTCCAAAGAATTTTCCCAACATGGTAGACCAACAGTAGCAGAATCACATAGAAACTTTATAGAACGCAAGTTCTTTGCTTTCTAATTCAGATATGCTTAACCAAAAATGTAGGGAGAATCCTAGAAACTTGTGGGGTAATAAAAGTGGCAGTGGTAATAGTGGTGATAGTGATGGTGGTGATGGTCATGATATTTCACTGAGATAACAGTATACAAGAGTAAAAATGTGTCTATATTAATAGGGATTAATGTTACCACCTGCTTACCACCACCAAAGGACCAAAAGGAAAACATGAAGGCTTGCTTTTTTGTTTGTTTGTTTGTTTTCTATTACAGCATGAATGGAAAACTGGAGAGGGTCCTGCTAAGTAAGACAAATCAGGAGAAATATAAATGCTGCATAAACTTACTTATTAGTAGTCTATAAAGAAGGAAAGCAAGGGAACAGAAAATGTCCGATGTAAACAAACTCATAGAGCAATAAAATTGAGATTACTAAGGGGAGTGGAAGGGAAGAGTCCTATTAACAATTTGTTTCAATAAGTTTTTCTTAGGTAGTTATAATTCATGCTGGAGTCTGAAAGCCATTAGACTACATTATCATGTGAGGCCCTCGAAATGATCCATGATGCTGTAAAAAGCAGAACACGCATGAGTATCTCTCTGAGATCAGTAGAAAATTCCTAGAATCATCCTAACCACCATGTACTCTACAATACGGAAAAAACAACAATTGACTAGAGTAAACTACACAGAATTGTTTCTATGCATGCACTAACTAGAAATGTCAATTATTTTTGGCAAATCTTAATATTTAGAATATAACATTTTGGACCTAATGCAGATTTCAGGGCCTTAATTAAGTATAGAAAACCTAAGTGTCCAAGAAGATGAAAGTGTGATATATTATGTTTTCCTATGTACAAAGATGAGAAGTTCCCATTCTCATAGTGCATCTTTAGGAGAAATATCTTACTGAATACAATATAAGGACCGCATCCAATGAAAATATGTGCAATTTGTTTTTCTGAGAGCTAATTGACCATAAAGCACAAGAGATGTTGGTAGAAACCAAGGCTCAAAATTTTGCCTATTACTAGCCATGCCAGCATTTCAATAGCCTTTTGAATCTGAAATATTGTTGCTCCCATGTGATAAGGGGTTAATATTTAGGTGTCTGAAGTACTGTGCGCTCCACTAATGGTAATGTGAAGAATAATGTGCTAATAAGTCTTACATTGCTTTCTATATCGTGAGCAGCCTACACATTTCCACATGTTTTATACTCATTTAAGTGAAGCATGAAAGAGTTTTGTTCTCCTTTTTCCTAGTTTAAAGAGCTAAAAGTGAACTCGACTGTGATTCATTAAACAGTATAACCTGTGTCAGGCATTAGAAAATTGCATCTCAGAATGAGGATATGAAAATATGCATATGAGTTACAGTGATGGTAAACACATTTTCAATTAATTTATTTAAGCATTTGCGATTTTAATTTCAGAGCAGAAAGAATATGGAATGCTGAACAAGAAATTAATATGTTTATATAGTACTCATTAAAACACAAGGAAAAATTCAATGTTGTCTCCCCAAAAGTACTGTTCGAGCTGTATTAGAGCAGACAACAGGCATTTCATGGGTTCTGTAAAGTAAACCAAGGGAACTTAATGAACACTAATTAATCAAAGTAATATTTAGTTCCATTTCCAATTAACTGCAATGAATGTTTGTAGGGGAGAATATAGATGCCTAAAGACAAGTCTATTATTTATTTAGGCATTATTTATTAGTGCCTCCAACTACATCAGAAAAAGATTTGATTCAAACTTCAGTGCAAGTAATCAACACAATAAAATTGTTTCAAAGCACAGAAAAATAAAGAGACACGGTAAGTAGGAAAGGAAAATAATAATAGCATAAAACTCAAGATAAAGGGAAAACTTGGCTTTGAAATTCTTTTTTTTTAAGTGGGGTGTGCACTCAATGGTGCTCAGTTCTTAACTTTTGGGTGCTCCAAGGACCATATGGGATCCCAGGGATAATTTCTGGAGGTGTTTGCAGGGACCATATGGGATGCCGGGGATCAAACCTGAAATGGTAATGTGTAAGACAAACACCCTGCCCACTGTACTATCATCCCAGTCCCAAGCTTTGAAATTCTTAACCATCATTCATATATATATATATATATATATACACACATATATATGTGTGTACACACATATATAAAAAGCTGAAAAATCTTGCTAGCAAAAGGATGCATAAAGCCCACAAAAGAAATAGTAAGCAAATATGCACATAAAATACTTAGCTTATGTTTTCTTAAAAGTTGTGGAGATCTTGGGGCCAGAGTGATAGTACAGTGGATAGGGCACTTGCCTTGCATGCAGCACACTTGAGTGAGATTCCCAGCACCTCATTGGTTCCCCCGGCATTGGTTCCCCCAGAATATGGGGTGATTCCTGATCATAGAGACAGGAGTAAGCCCAGACCACTGCCAACTGTGATCCAGAAACAAAAGTAAAATCCAAAAAAAGTTTGATATCTTTATAGAGCCCATTTCTCACTTGACTCAGACGAAATTAAGGGCAGAGTTTTACAGTGTTGTTCTGAAGCATATAGTCCAGAATATTCTAATCAAATATGATAGAAATTTAAATAATAGAAACAGTGAGTTTAAAGAGATGGCATGTCTCTCTCCAAACAATAATAGTGAGTTTTGTTGAAATATTGTATGCAATCAAAGTGAAAGTAAAGTGAAATTTATTAGTTACACATGCGGGGGGGGGGTTAGTGTGGGGGGGCTAGGGGTGTGGGGGGGTTAGGGCTGTGAGGGGGTGGGATGGAGCTCTACTGGGATTCTTGGTGATGGAATATGAGCACTGGTGAAGGGATGGGTATTCAAGCATTGTATAACTGAGATTTAAACCTGAAAACTTTGTAACTTTCCACATGGTGACTCAATAAAAAATTTAAAAAAATAAAAAAATAATAATAAAAAAAATAAAAAAATAAAGAGATGGCATGTCTCTATATAAATTCAATATAATCCAGGTAACTCACTTGAATTTTTAGTGGCTCAGCTATTTTCTACATAACTCTGAGAGAGGTAGAAGAATTATCTCAACAATTTTAAGTGTGTAAATTTTGTACTATTAATTAGTTCTTTACCACAGATTTATATCCACTAATAGTACTTACATGAGGTTAAATCTACTACACATAAGAAATATCTCAGACACTTGAAAAATCAGGTCGATGTTAAAAGTGTCAAATAGCCCTTAACAAGTAAAGGAAACAATACTATTTTACCAAAATTATAGATTAAGCTTTGAGTGATTTTATGGTTATTTTTATATACCAGAAATGAAATGTTTGTCTTCTGGCATCTCCTGAAGTAAAGTAGTTCCCTCATTTATTTTGCCTCTTGTCTAAAGGATTTCACATTTGGACATAAAAGAATTTCCTTTCAATTTTTTTCCCTTTCCCTAGGAATATACTTGGATATATTAAGTGCCACGATAAATATCCTTAAATTAATAACTGTTATTAAAATGCTTTGGAAGCACATGTAAGAAGATACATTTGTTCATTTAATTAGTACTTATTACAGTATGATCCATGTTTCAGGAACTGTATTATACCTGAGGATATAATGACAAAACAGACAGACTTAGTGTCTGTCCTTATCAATAATAGATAATAGTACAAATTTAAATTTTAATTTCAAGGGTGATGATTTTTCAAGGAAATATCAGAGAATTCTAGAAGAACAAAGAAGGAAGAAGAAATATTGCAACTACTTGATTTTGGGTAATTGACGTTTTACGTATATATTGTCAGGACTAGTGGGATAGGGCTGGAGCGACAGCACAGCTGTTGGGCGTTTGCCTTTCATGCGGCCGACCCGAGTTCGATTCCTCCGGCCCTCTCAAAGAGCCTGGCAAACTACCGAGAGTATCGAGCCCGCGCAGTAGAGCCTGGAAAGCTGCCCATGTGTATTGGATATGCCAAAAACAGTAACAATAAGTCTCTCAATGAGAGACGTTACTGGTGCCCGCTCGAACAAATCGATGAGCAACAGGAGGACAGTGACAGTGGGAGATAGGTGATGTTAGTACAACGTTCATCGAGTGTTATTATGTTATGGCTCTGGATAATACTAGCTTCAGAAGTTAGTAATAAATACATCCTCCGGGGGGCAGAGCGATGGGTAGGGAACTTGCCTCCCCATGTCTGACATCGCTTCACATATAATCCTCAAGCCACTATGAGTGATACCTGAGCACAGAGGCAAAAGTAAGCCCTAAATTCCTCTGCGTCTCACCCCAAAACTAAAACAAAAGTACTCACCCATAATCTAAAGAAAAAATTATTAGCTTGATAAAGAGAAATTACAAATCCACTCATAATGCTCAGTGGATGAACATTGCTGCATTATTAATAAAGAAACATTTGCAAGTGAATCAAAGAATGCATATATAAAATATCATAAGTATTTATCAGCACTGTAAAATGTAGGCTGGAGAGATAGTACAGCAGGTAGGGTGTGTGTCTTGCACATGACTGACCCAGACTCAATTCTAGCACCCCATGTGGTCCACAAGCCTGCGGGGAGTGATCTCTGAGTGTAGAGCCAGGTGAACACAGCCAGGTGTGGCCTGAAAAACAAAACAAAACAAAACAAAACAAAACACAAGCAAAATAAAACACTGTAAAATCTCTCTCTCTCTCTCTTTCTCTCTCTCTCTCTCTCTCTTTCTCTCTCTCTCTTTCACACACACACACACACACACACACACACACACACACACACACAGACACCACACTGGAATTGTATTTAACCTTAAAATGGAAGGAGCCCTGACATTTACAAGGACCTGGAGGACAGTACACTAAGTGAAACAAACCAGACGCAAACTGGATAGGGCATTTGTCTGGCAAATGGCTGACCTGGGCCAATCCCAGCATCCCATACGGTCCCTGAAGCACTGCCAGAAGTAACTCCTGAGTGTAGAGCCAGGAATAACCCCTGACCACAGCCAGGTGTGGCCTCAAACCAAAAGCAAAAACAAAAAAAAAAGGAAATATAATCTGAAAGTAGTCATGTGACAGTGATGATCAAAGGGTACAAAGTTGCAGTTATGCAAGAGAAACAGCTTTAAGAGATCTTCTATATTATGCATAGAATATCCTTATTTTTCCACTTGTAATCTGCAATACAGCTGAGAAACTCTAATGGATACTGCACTGTATGCTTAAAATTTGTTAAGAAAGCATTGCATACTGATGACCCTGGCTATATCTCCAGCACCACATGACCCAAGCATTGCTGACTGTAGCCATCATGTCCCTGAGGACTCCCAACTATGGCCCTGATGGTCCCCAATACTGCAGAGCCCAAGCATTCCGTGGCCCTTGTATCAACTAAACAGCCAGTTGGCTAAACATGTCTAGGTGTGGTTTGGGAGGGCATCCAAAAACAATGACAATGGTAACAACATTTGGGCTAAGAGGAAACTTTGGGAGGAAAGGAACATGTCCATGGCTTGATATTGGTAGTGGCTTCACAGGTATACCTAGCCCAAACTAACCAAGTTGGTTATATTAAATACATATGGCTCTTTACATGCCATTCATACCTTGGTAAATTAGTTTACATTGGGATGGCAGAGGAGTGTATAGAATGATACACTATATCTCACTATAATAGAATGATAGTGGAGTAAAAACAAAGTGTGTTGGGGGCTGGAGCAATAGCACAGCGGGTAGGGCGTTTGCCTTGCAAGCGGGCGACCCGGGTTCGATTCCCAGCATCCCATATGGTCCCCTGAGCACCGCCAGGGTTGATTCCTGAGTGTAGAGCCAGGAGTAACCCCTGTGCATTGCCATGTGTGACCCAAAAAGCAAAAAAAAAAAAGTGTGTTTTAGTTGATAGAGAAGCAAAGCAAAGGGAATAACATGTGGAAACATAGTCACAGGCAGCTGTCAGTGAGCACGGATGAAGGACATATAAGTTAATCGGGGGGATGAGGTAGCACAGGTGGGTTACAGCCAGTTCAGAGATGGTTAGATGCCAGGCTACAAAGTCTGCTCTTCATTCCATAGGTAATGGGAACCCACTGGGGACTTTTGATCACAGAAGTGACATGATAAAAAGGGAGCTCCAAGAACCTTCAACTCTGTAGGATGATTTTGAAAGATGTGAGACCAAAGGTAATCAGACCAGCTGGTAATCCAGACAAGAGGTAATAAGGGCTTGAACTATGGCAGTGGGAATGGAAATGAGAAATTAGTAAAGAACGCAGAGCTCCGAACCCATTAGGAATCGCCTGCAGTAACTGATCTGATCACAGCAGCACTGACACCTCCATTAACTCTATTGCATCGTGTCTCCAGGAGCATAAGAACTGATTGGTCCTCCGTGACATGCCTAAAGCAAACGCAAGCTTATTCTGCCCTCATCTGTGAGAATGGAATCAATTGCTAGGACCACCCAACACAGTCTTTTATTTAATTTTAAAATCACGTAGTACATCGGCATTACAGCTTTTAGCCCATTGTGCTGTCTTGCATAAGCTTGAAGTGGTTAAGATACACTCAGTTTTCCCCATTTCTTTTTCTGCCTTATTCCAAAGAGACTTCCTTCACTTGCTTCATAATAAATATGAACTTTTTCTATCTCATTTAGCTAAGACTTTCCTTATTACCCCAATATCTGACATAAATATAAGTTAAAGCATCATATATTGAAAGAATAGGGGGAAAATTACTGAAAAGACTAAGTGTCCCATAAACTTGGAACATCAGTTGCCACAGTGATGCCATATATAATTCTATAAGCATATATATAGTATATATCATGTATATATATATATATATATATATTTATACCCATAATGAAAGTGCTGGCCAGCGATACCCATTGTTGCTAGAAATTTCACTACTGATGGTAAAATATAAAATAGAATGTTTCCAAGGTTTAGAAACATGCTCCAGATTGCCCACTTGCATGTACCTGACTCTTAATAAATTAGCTGTTGGGCTGGAGCGATAGCACAGCGGGTAGGGCGTTTGCCTTGCACCCAGCTGACCCGGATTTGATCCCCAGAATCCCATATGGTCTCTTGAGCACCGCCAGGAGTAACTCCTGAGTGCAAAGCCAGGAGTAACCCCTGTGCATCGCCAGGTGAGACCCAAAAAGCAAAAATAAAATAAATCAATAAATAAAATAAATATAAATATATTAGCTGTTAAAAAAGTGTGGAACAAAAGAGACATCTCCAGATTTCAATTTTCTTCTCTAAAAAGAGGAAATAGATTAACCTTAAATACTCTAATTTTTAGGATTATCATAAATGATTATATTATAGTACTTTAGCACATTGTCAATCCCATAACTCTCAAAGAATGATTATTTGCATTAGTTTCTATGATACTATTAATAAAGGTCATCCTAGAAATATTCTATCTTCTCTTTTCTCCATGGAAAGTGATTTGGAGACAACCTCCATTAAGCCAAAGATACCCCTATTTTTTTCCCAGTCTGCAGTGTATTGCTAAGAGGTCATGTGTCTCAACATACAAAATCCAAAAAGAGTGTTTTTTCCTTGATACCCACAAGTTTCATTCACCTTCCAGAGTCACTCAAGATTATTCTGAGCTAAAATGAACAGAATTCCATTTTTATCTACCATGGTAAATAAAATGCTAGAGGACCTTTGTTCAGAGACAATCTGTTAAACCATCACCTCAGAAACTAACAGAAACCTCAGGGCAGAAATTTTGTTTTTGTTTTAAATTTGGAATATCTCACATTCTCTTCACTTCACATGAGATTGCTTCACCCTAAGATAACACATTTTTTATAACCTAACAAAATTTGACACTTTTTCTGTACTTCATGACTATGTCCTTGAATGTGTAAACAGAAACTCCAACACGCTTTCTATCTGCCTTTGCCAGAATAGGCTCTCTCGAACTGTTCCCCGGGTGTCTATCTCATAACTGCTTGAACCAGTGTGGGAAATGCTGGCGATCCAGGACTTCCTCCCTTAGAGATTCATATCAGCATTTAAAAGCTCTTGGAAATGTCATCAAAAAAAGAAGCATATTAAACTTATGTTTCACTGAATTTTTTTATTTGTTTTGACTAACTAAATATTTTAATTTGGAGGGCTGGGGTGATAGTACAGTGGGCAAGGATCTTGCTTTGCATTGGGCCAATCAGGCATCCTTTTTGGTCCTTGGAGTCCCTCCAGGAATAATCAAATACGGACCCAGGAGTAAACCCTAAATATAGCTGTGTGTTTCCTCTAAAACAAACAAAATTTTTAATTTTACACATAAAAAAATTCTTCTCAAGAAATAATGTTCTAGCCTATTTGACTCATCAAATTTTAATCAAGGTATGGAGAGCTGTGAGTTTTTTTTTAAGATTAAATAAACTCCTGAGAAATAGCTCATGAAATGTAAGTCAATCATGTAGATCTTAAATGTTGGCCACCACTAATCTTTTTTAATCTTTTAAGAAATTGTATTCCTAAATTTATGAAACATACTATCAGAGGTGATCAGAATTTAATTAAAAATTTAATACGGAGAGTATATCATGGTATTACTGTGCAAAATATTAAGGAAAACTATTTTTAATAGCTTTCTTGAGATTACAATAGGCCCACCAGTATAATACTTCCAGTATATCATTTTAACATTTTTCTCTCTGGAGAAAATATTTTATACTGACTGTGTACCTAAGCATTTGACACTCACAAGTCCCCATAAAAGGTGGTTAAAGCCTTTAATCATTTTATGGCAGTGTACCACTGAATGCTGATCTTGAAACAGGGCATCAGCCTGAACAAAAGACTATGCTCAGGCAGGTTTGCTTTTGCTTTCTTGGTTGCAAGGGAGACGCAAAGAACAGTTTTCTCTCAAGGTAGGGCTAAACTAAGAACAGCTTTTGTATAAATATGCTTAGAATCCATAGTTATGTTTCTGTGAAAGGATTCCCAGATTCTGCAGTGCTAGCAACTTGAAATAACATTTTTAAATAACCATATATGTTGATTTTAATAATTACCGTTTATGAAAGCCCAGCAGCACAACTTAGGTTAAAGGATTTCAAGTTTTCATCAGCTTCTGCATAAAATTTCCAGTTGAGTTCATCTCTCCAGGATAAAATTAGCTTCATCCACATCAGCCAGTGACCAGGCTCTGACAGAAAGCAAATCAAACCACTGCAGTGAACCCATTGAGGGCTTGAAATTTCTTTTTAAGGAAACCCAATGCTGAAAGGCTTCTGTGTCTCTTAACTTTGAATGTTTTTTTATAATGATAACCAGTTAAGGCAGAAATTAACTATATCTTTGTCAACAAATTTACCAATATGCAAAGGAAGGAATTGAAGAGCCAGCTGTACTCATGACGTTGTTCAAACTCTCTGTCCTTAGAAGGACAGGAAAAAGGTCTTTCTATTCCTCCAGTTCTAATCAACTTCTTTCTTTCAGACTTTCAGACTAACAACTCTAGAACCCAATAAATCATTGCCTGGACCCATCAAAACAAAGTTAGCATGAGATTTCACACCCTTAAATAGTCAGAGGCTGTGCCCTTTTGTCAGCATGAAGAAGTTACAGAAGACAGACCTTCACACTTATAGCACTGTAGTACTGTCATCCCACTGTTCATTGATTTGATTGAGTGGGCGCCAGTAACGTCTCCATTGTGAGACTTGTTGTTACTGTTTTTGGCATGGTAAAGAACAAGGTAACAAGATATGAGGGGAGAGAAAGAGATTTAAGACATAAAGGAAAGGGCTGGAGCTATAGTGTTGCTGTCGGGGGTCTGCATGGCACTCTGGACAGCTGGGTCCAGTCCCCCATAAGGTGCAACCCCTGAGTGCAGAGTCAGGAGGAAGCCCTGCACACAGCAGGGTGAGGCAAAAAAAAGTTTTTGTAAGTGGATAAAAATGTTTTCAAAGTTTTCAGTCTAGGAATTTGTCGAGGTCTTTTCAAAGTTTGGTTTTTATCCATTTATTGATAAATGGATATCATTGTGTTATAAGATTATGGAAGTGTGATAAGGAATGTTTAACATTAATTTACAAGAGTTGGTACCTTATAGTTTTTCTATATAAGATCAAATACTATGTGTTTCAATAAAAAAAAGCAAAAGCATTTTGATTGACTTTTTAAATTTTATTCACATTTCCTATCTAATAATTATCCACTCACGTCTCCCTCTGTTAAAGATAAAGATGAATTAAACTCTAGTTTTTAATCCTGAATTAATTACTAAAGTTTATATCAAACATAAACTGTAATTGGATAAATTGTCCCAACTAATATACAAAAAAATATTGTGAGTTTAGGTTTAATTTTATATTTAAGTTCTGGATTGATCCTGCATTAAAAATAATCCGGACTCAGAGAAAAAAAACATATGTTAACCATCCATAATTGTATATTGCATTTATTGTTATGTTTTAATGTATTAAATTTAGCTAGCTACATAAATGTATTGCTGTAAATACATTTTTAACTTCCACTGGTTGCAAGTGCCAAAGAGTCAGCTTCCTGCAACCTGGAAAACTCGACTTATAGTTTTTCTAAACCTTCTGTTCTATTCCCTACATACTTTTCTCACCACCTGATGACCCTCTGTTGTCATTTCTGTGTAGAAATAAAAATCTAGAACACATTTCTTCTCTATGTACTTAAGAGCAATATCCTGTGTACATGATTGTCCTCTCATCCTTCCCTGTAGGCTGAGAGAAATAAATGTTTCTCTCCTCTCTAAATATAACCTCCTATATCTCTTCTCAGTTTCTGTAGGGCATAACTAGCCCCTGTTCTTTATGACTTCCTTGACCCAGAATCTGAAACTCATGCCCAGTTCTTTCCTTTCATTACCTTTGAACAACTACACTAGTATATAATGCTTGTTGGTGGTTCAGGAAGCTCAAATTAAAGAAATAAAAGTATTCAATCTTTCAAAACATAAAAATAGAGTAAGTGGTATTAAAATTTATTTTCAACCTGTAATTTAAATTAATCTTTTTGAAAATTGGGATTAGAGGAGAGATTAACTCCCAAGAAATCAGACTGTTTTGTTGATTTTTTTTTTTTTTACAATTCTTATCCTTAATGATGCCGGTGAGTTCCCTAAGTGACTTATGTGAAGTGGGGATCCAATTCTGCAACCCAGGGAATGGCTGGGAAAATCTAGGACTAGTAAGAGTCTTCTGTGAGGCTTGAATCTTGTAGGAGAGGAACATTCCTAGACCTTACCTGGGCCTTTTGGATTTTTGCCTTTCACATAAAAAAGAATTTCAGGAGAAGATGAGCAGTGAAGTAATAAACAGATTTTATTTGGAAGTTCTGAGGGACATGAGGGGGGTGAGAGAGGGAGAGAAAGAAATAGAGACAGAGAGAGAGAGTGTTCAAAAAAGAATACGGGATTCTTCAGGGTGGAGAGGGAGCCCGGTACACTTCCCAGCATTAGATATAAAAGTACACATCTCAAAAGGCGAGGTGCAAAAAACACAAAAAGCATGCTAAAAAAAGTGGGAGGCCTCTCACTACCCAACCTGACTCGTAGTAATCAAAACATCAGGGAGCTGGAATAAATAAAGAGTGTCTGACCAATGGGTCAGAATAGAATATCCAAGGATTAAACCCCCCTATGTGTAGTCAGAAATATAAAGAAATAAAGCAAGGAAATGAGTCCATTGATAACAAACCTCTGGACCCTGACTGCATACTTAAAGTTCCAAGGTGGAATTCAAGAAGATGAAGAAGACTGAGGGAATTCAAGGGACTCTGATACAGGTATATTGTTACTCTGGTATTGAATATGTTGTGGTAACGTTGCAACATTTAAAGTATATAAAGACACAGTTTTATAAGTCCTTGCTACTGCAAAAATATTTTAAAGAATATAAGAAAAATATTAAAAGACATCCACTTTTTGGTATTATGTATCACTGTATCACTGTCATTCCATTGCTCATCAATTTGCTCGAGCGAGCACCAGTAACATCTCCATTGTGAGACTTGTCGTAACTGTTTTTGGCATATCAAATATGCCGCGGGTAGCTTGTCAGGCTCTGGCGTGGGGGCAAGATGCTCAGTAGCTTGCCGGGGTCTCTGAGAGGGGCAGAAGAATCTAATCTAGGTCGCCTGCATGCAAGGCAAATGCCCTACCCACCATGCTATTGCTCCAGCAACCCACATTCATATCCCTTGAATTGATATGTAAGAATAATTTCCTAGAAAAAAATTGTATCAAAAAATATATTAAAACTAAATACATAACTGACTATTCTGGCAATAATTATGTATATAGTTTTAGTATATTTTTCTATACAAACTTTTTCTAGGAAATTATCCTTACATATCAATTCTAGGGATATAAATGTGGGTTGCTGATGTATAAATATAAATATATGTGAATAGATAAGTTCTTTTCCCTACAAAAAAAGAAGGGGGGGGGATACAGGTGACATGTGTGCTCCAACCACACGTGTTCAGCCACCAATGCAGCAACACATGGACATAGACAGCATGTAGGACCTGCCCAGGAAGCATATTCTTCCTTCAAATTGGCATTTATAGGATTTCTTCCAAGCTGCCCCACTTGGGGCTTTTACATAAGTAACTGAGTCCATTGCTAGGGTGGTTGCCATGCGGGTAGAATTGAAAGAAGTATTCTGGGAAATTCCTTTCCTGTCCTTTGTTTGCTGGAGCTTCTCTCAGAGAGGGGTCCAGCCTTCTCTGGGTCTGTGCTGAGACGGGGTAAAGGTCTTATCAGGCCTTAGTTC
The DNA here is from genome assembly GCF_027595985.1 of Sorex araneus. NCBI lineage: Eukaryota > Metazoa > Chordata > Mammalia > Eulipotyphla > Soricidae > Sorex > Sorex araneus. The sequence goes on along the minus strand of NC_073306.1, from coordinate 185,059,535 downwards.
CTGAGTTCACAACGCCAACTTCAGCCTCGGCTCTGTTGGTTTTATTACTTCACAGAAATGTATTGCAATGCTCACCCCCTCACAATTGCCCCCCAACCATTTGCCTGCCTGCTTCACTACCCTAGAGCAGTTTATTGAACATTAGTAGTAAGAACACTGACATAGAAGTCAGAGAACTACTTCAACCAGGGGATCAACTGGAGTTGGATAGTCCTATGTGTTGCTCCTGAGTCCACCAGCAGCAATCTCCAAGTGCAGAGCAGGCCACATGTGAGCATACAGACAAACAAATAGAAACAAAAAAAAGAGAGAGAGAAGGATAAGAAGAAGCCCTCTACTGTCCTTGGGTGTCAATCTCATATTATGTTATTTTATATTTCCCAAATGAGTGTAGTCATTCTATGTCTGTTCCTCCCTTTCTGACTCATTTCACTCCATAACCATCCACTTATAAGCAAATTTCATGACTTCATCTTTCCTAGCTGCATAGTGTCCCATTGTGTAGATGTACCAGTTTCTTTAACCAGTTGTCTGTTCTCGGGAACTTGGGTTGTTTCCAGATTCTGGCTATTGTGAAGAGTGCTGCAATGAGCATACAACTGTATCTCACGGTGATTTTTTTTTTAATGGGGAGAAAAAAAAAAGAAGCCACCAAATTAATATTCCTACTTCTTGACTAAGATACTAAATTTCAGTGGCCCTCAGTCTTAGCACTGATGTCGGTGGGCCCCACGGGTGACTTACGTGAAGCAAGGAGGAGAAAGACCGTCACTTTCTCCCCAACCGCCTCTTCCACCCGGGACCCAGGGTTACTGGGTTCTTGTCTTGCTCATGGAAAAGAATTTCAGGAGTAGACGAGCAGTGAAGTCAACAGATTTTATTTGGAGGTTTCTGAGGGAAGGATGAAGAGATAAGTGGAAAAGAAAAATAGCAGGAGTAACGCACTCAAGAGAGAATGCGGGCTTCTCCAAGGGAGGAGAGAGCCCTACACACATCCTAGCACTGAACATGAAACCATGAAAGTACACAACTCAAGAGGAGAGATGCGGGTGACACATGTGCTTGGGCACCGCATGTGCTCAGCCACTTGGGCGCAAGCAGCGCATGTGCTCAGGCAGCATATGCGCTTCCTTTATTCAAGATGTCTTTTATAGAATTTCTTCAACCTGCCCCGATGTGGGGCTTCTTTCCAGGTAAAAGCCCGTTGCTAAGGAGGTTACCAGGGAGGTTAGGAGTAGTGATGGTCTTCTTAAAGCTGGATCACATTTTAATCAGATTAAGGGAGAGGTTGAGGGAATTAGAGGAACTTCATGGGGAGCGGTCCACCTCCTCAGGGTCTGCTGAAGGTCTTATCAGGTCTGTTTTCTGTATCCGCAGGGTGGATCAGTCTTAGGATTCTCCTCCCCAGAGATTTTGTTAACCTAAGTTTCATTGCCAAGGGCCTTTCCCTGTCTACCTACCTACATCAGCATGAGTGAAAGGAAAGAGTTGCCTAGTGCATTCTCTGGCTGCTGGCCATAAGCTACCCAAAAGTGAGGCGTGGCGTGGCAAGGGACCTTCACTGATATCCACCCTGTGTTTCTCCCCAGGGACCCTCTCTCACAAGGGACCACACTTGGATTAATGATCTGTAGTTACTGTCTTGAAAGTTTGATTCCAATAAAGGATTCAAATTCAAGTCCATCAAGTGTCACTTTCCCTTTTCAGTGCTTCTATGTACAGAAGTGTAAAAATAGTTTAAAAATTCTAAGTACAAAATGATAAGTTAAATATTTTAAAACGACAAATCCTTGATCATATAAAATGGTATCTAACAAGAACAAAACAGACAGAAAAGGTAGTTATAGTCTTATTGTACAAGATATATATCAACCACATATTTTAATGACCACAAACTGTTTAATTTACCTTGCATTTTAAGCTTCACTCAAACATTTTCATCACACAGATTAATGTAATTATTTTGAATTTACAAATATTTTATGTTGTAAAAAGAATAATATGTGATCATATACAACATTCTGATATATATTTATTCAATCTGAATATTGTCTCTGGGACAGTACCCAAGCAATAATAAGCTCTTTCCATAGGTGAGTGTATTGATATTAAACTGCCAAATGTATCTAGGCCATGTATTTTTTCATATTTATAAATCAGTGGCATTATTTTTTCCTAAACAAACTGCTTTTATAACCTACATTTACAAAATGTGAGCTTCCCAGAGATTAAAAGCTTTTTCTAGCCAAATAGAAATAGGATAGAGTTAAACCATTTTTCTGACACACTCCAGACTCAAAGTTCAATAGGGAAGCTAGTAAGAAAACCCATTCAGTGTTAATACTCTTCCGAGAGAATGTTCAAAGGATAAAATTATGACCCCAAGGTGAACTAAAAGCCAAGGAGACCTCCGCTTATAATTATGGTTCCAAAGCCATTTCAATTTAAGTACATTTTAGAAGTTTCGTACATAAGAATTATTTATCAAATTGCTACCATTACAGGTTCCATAATGTGTATTTTGGGTGCTCATCCCAAGCACCTTGCAGATAAAATACAATTTAGATAAACAGATTCTGAGTCTGATAAAAAGCTCTCATTTTTTTTTCTTCGGTGGTTAAGAAAGTCAGATTCATATCCTGGCCAAATGGCATTTGCATGTTCCAGCGTGAGATAATAGATCAGAAAGAAATAACTAAGCGATAATAAAACCAATCAGTGTTATGTATGTGTCAACGAACTAGCAGTAGCTCTGCACTTACGCAAAAAGAAGTCGTGAATAAAGTTGACAACTTGAAGGTTAAGAAGTTAAAAGACCTGTACACCAGTGGCTATTTTCTTTTCTCTTGTGTGCCAGTTGTCTTATTAGTAAAAGGAAACAAGAGATTATTTTCTCGGATTCTTGTTCCTAACTTGTTATTAGAGGGGTTCCTAACTTATTATTTATAGGAAGGTTATATGATGTGGAATAAAAACTCCCAACTCTAAGGTCTTCTATTCATATCTTGGCTAAGCCCGTTCCTTAGTTACTGAGGAGCTCTTTTTTTTTTTCCATCTGTAAAATGAAACCTTTTATAATTCCTGGTTCACAGAATGTGCATGCAAATGCAACTATGTCTCCTTTTTGATTTATATGCCAAGTGATAAGACTCAAATTCTACCATTCAAAATGGTAAGCAATGTCGCCATTTCAAACTAAATTCTATTTTATTTGTATTTATTTATCTTTTTTTAGACGGGGCAGGGGAACATCTGCTCAGGATATAATCCTGGCTCTGCCTGCACGCAGTAACCTCTCCTGGCCAGGCTCAGGGCATCATATGAGGTGCTAAAACATCACTCAGGGAGACCATACGGGATGTGTGTGAGGCAAGAGCTATACCTCTTGCTATACCATCTATACCATCTCTCTGGTCATCTTATTCTTTTGGCTTATGGTTAGGGATAACTCTTGGTGGAGTTGTTGGACCATATGAGGTGCCGTATGCAATGTAAGAGCCCTGTCTGCTGTATTACCATTCTAGCTTCTGTATTTTATTTTTAATTGGTGGGAATGAAAGGTCTACATACAGCCGTGCTCAGGGTGTACTCCTAGCTCTGTGCTCAGGTTTCACTTGGAGGTGCTCAGGGGACAATATGAGGTGCTGAGGATAAATTGGAATCAACCACATACAAGGCAAATGCCTTTACCTCCAGACTGGCTCTCTGACCCCTAACCTTTTAAACTGTTGATTTTTAAGTGAAATTAGTTTACATTATATAAGGGCGGATATGTTTTACGGATACAAGTGGTGATAACCTTCCATTAAGAACTTTCCTTTCAACCAGGTACTCCCAAACCACATACTTCAGCTAACTTCGGTTCTGTTGTCAAAGTCCATGGGCATGTTTTTTCACTAGAAATTGAAATGCATCTATCTCTGTGCTTCGCTTCCCTTATAAAAAAGCCCCGTAAAATCATTTCTTATATGAGAAAAGTGATTTGTGAATGCTAGTTTTACAAATCTAAGTTGTCGCTTAATACCTAACACATAACTAAAAACTAATTGATTCCTATGTAAGCATGATGGATGATTCTTCTCACCCCCACCCCACCCAACTCCCTACCCAACTTACCCTTCTCCTTGAGATTTATTAAGCTAATTTATATTCAATTTAATTTGCATCCCTTGATCATATACTGGACTGGAGCAATAGCACATTGGGTACAGCAGCTGACCCGGCTCGATCCCTTTGTCCCTCTCGGAGAACCCGGCAAGCTACAAAGAGTATCCCGCCTGCACAATAGAGCCTGGCAAGCTACACATGGCATATTCGATATGCCAAAAACAGTAACAAGAAGTCTCACAATAGAGACATTACTGGTGCCCGCTCGAGCAAATCGATGAACAATGGGACAACACTGTTGCAGTGCTACAGTACTCTCCTAACACCCCAGGAAAATAATTATAAAGAATTACAATTTTAATATTGTCAGGATGATGGAGAAATCTACAATCACTATAAGATGAAAAAAAATTTTAAGTAATAAGATTCTCATTTCCTTAGAGTCATGGAAGCACCACCAAGTCTTAAGGAATTTTGTTTATCATAAGGAATCTTTTTATTTAACTGTGGAATAGTTTTATCTTCCCTTTTATTCCAACCTCCAACTCAGCCATACCTTCTCCAAATAGAGTTATGGGAGCACCACCAATTCTCAAGAAATTTTGTTTATCTTCTAGGGATTCTTTTTTATTTAGCTGTAGAAAGCTAAATACTTTTCTCTTCCTTTCTATTCCAACTTCCAACTCAGCTATACCTTCTCCAAATAATATACATATATGTATTATTGCAACACTATTAACATAAATATTAAGGAGATCGATAAAAAGAAAAAGAGGGAAAGCAGACAGATACAATAAGATATGAAATGATCAGATAGATAAGATGGTTTGCTTATCAATCTGTTTTGATGTAACTGAATCTGAAGTGGATTCTTCAGCCAGCCCTATTGACAGAAAATGAGAGCAATGTGGGAACCCCAAAGCCAAATTATAATGTTAGGTGCAAAACCGTAAGAGGCACCACTTGGCATATAAATCAATAAAAGAACAAATCATTATAAGTACTGATTAATTTTATCCCAATTATCATATTTTTCTCTATAGCCTAAAGTTTTTATTATCTGGCCTATGTATTCACCGGTGTTATTTTTATTTTGTCTTTTTACATTGACTTTTATATTCTGGCAATATCCAAATGCTTGCATTTCTTCATTAACATGATGCTATAGCTGAACTCTGTAACTTGCCATAAAACAAAAACAGCTTCCTGTTCAAACATACACTGCACCTAGCAACCACTTCACATCATTACGCCTCATTTCAAGTGACAAGTCTTCCAAATGATCCTCCCTGACTGTGAAGCTGTTTTGGTGGCCTTCCTCAGAGTTCTCAAAAAATTTTATTCATGGGCTTGTACCACATTTATCACATCAATAAGTATATATATATATATATATATATATGTACATATACATATATTTCTTCTCCCCTCACTGCAATAATTGATCATGTTTCTCAGAGCCTTGCTGTCCATTTCTTTGTAGCACCAGTCCCGGACAGTTTCCATTTATTTCTCCCCTAAATAAGCTCCCCTGAGAGCTCCTATAGTATTGGTTCTGATCAAAGAACGGTGAAACTCAAAGTAAGAGCCAAAGGATAGCCAAAGGAGAGCATCAGATACAATACCAGAAACATTTGCTTGAGCTCACAGAGTTAATAATGGAATCAGTTTGGGGGGTGGGGAGGGGGTGTTGGAGAGAGAATACTGGGAGTAAAGTTCTTTCCTAATCCATGATTGGCTCCCTGAACCATATATAGTCCCCCAAACCCAACCAGGAATGATCCTTAAGCACAGAGCCAGTAGTAAGCCTTGAGCACAGCCAGCTATGAACTCCCCCACCAAAAAATTAAAATAAGCAAAGAACCAAATATAATTGAAGAAAAAGTTTAATCCAAGAGTTTTGGGGCCAAAGGCAGGTGGAAGCGCCATACAATCAGGAGGAGAAAGGGGAAGGACTCCGGAGGAAAGCAGAAGGGTCATGTGAGAACACTGAATACAGAATTTGGAACTTTACCCTTGTTGGGAATTAAGTTTCAAGAGGCTTGAACGATATCAGCTCTTGTTTCAGGACCAGAGACGAGAAGAAGCTGTTAAAGGTGTTTGTGGACTCAGAACACTGTATGCTTGAAAATCTGTCATGAACGGTATTGTAAACTACAGTGTGTCACTGTCACTGTCACTGTCACTGTCATCCCGTTGCTCATCGATTTGCTCAAGTGGGCACCGGTAACGTCTCCATTGTGAGACTTGTTGTTACTGTTTTTGGCATATCGAATACGCCATGTGTAGCTTGCCAAGCTTTGCCATGCAGGCGGGATACTCTCCGTAGCTTGCCGGGCTCTCTGAGAGGCACAGAGGAATCGAATCCAGGTCTGCCACATGCAAGGCAGACATCCTACCTGCTGTGCTATCGCTCCTATTTTAAAACTACAGTGTGTAGCTAATTAAATTTTAAAATATATTAAAAATGGTCAAATAATTATGAAATTTAAGTGAAACAATAAATAGCTAATTTGGGCCTCACTACACTTTAACTTAAATAAAAGGTAAGTTAATGTCACAGATATAAACTAGAGGGGATGAAAAAGACTCTAGAACCTCTGATTTTTCTCTCTGAACTCAACCAAGAAATAATTTTTATCAATAGTAACCTAGAAATTTGCTATACCATCCCCATATTATGAAACAAGAAGCCATCACAACAAACCTATAGAATGATTAAGTATGTTGGTTGCATTGCTTTGAGAACCGTTTTTTAAATGAGTAATTATACGTAATCTCAATGTATATGTTAATAAATGGTGAATTAAATTCATAAATGAATTAAACAAAAGATTACATGCATACACATAATATTTACTGTACCTAAAACTGCCTGATTTGTGTTTGTAATAAATATGCGAATTTATTAAAGAACCGAGGGAAAGAAAGTTAACACTGAATATTCAGAACAAGTAGTTTTATTCAAGAGAATATTTCGTATGCAGATGGAAGTGAATATGCAAAATTGTTCCAGTTAAGCAAATGTTCCAGATAAATTTTCAAGATAAAACATGTTTGCAGTCCTATGCAATTTACACTATTTTTAATAGTCTGCTGCTGAATTTAAAAAAAAATATTTAAGTTTTTTTGTCATCTTGCTCCCTGGAAGCAACACATATAAAGGACTAAAATACAAGAAAAGCTTCTGATTAGGCAGTGGGTAGGAGTAGATGTAGAATAATGATGTTTTAACAGGACTGTGAAAGGATGACAGATGTACAAGGGAAAGTTCTTAAACATTTTGGCGATGAAGCCCATTAAGCCCCCAAACCTCCTGATATCTGTCTCATCACTCAGTTTGGAATTCATTATACAAATGGTTCAGTACTTCCAAGATCCATTAAAGTTAGTGCCTTAGTTGTATAACCTTGTTCCTGGAACTACACTATTGAATTTATAGAGAAGTTTTCTGGAAAAAAAATATTGTGATTCTAAGACTGGAAATGAATGCATGCCAGAGATGTAGACTCTGGAACTTAGACAACCAAACCAAACCAAAAAACAACAACAACAAAAAGTCTACATTTAATTCCTAAATCTGCCTAGTATATTTTATGTGACCTTATGTAACTTCCTAAATCTCAGTATGCTGGTATTTTCTGGTATTTTCTCTCTTGTAAATGGAGATGTTACCATCTTTGTTATAGATTAGTTGGGAGAAATCAAGCATACAATGATTCAAATGTTTGAACATAATAATACATGAATGAGGACAAAAAACAACAGGGTAAAATAATGAAACAGTGCAACAGTCACATGAATGTGTATTTATTGCAGTGATGTAATTATCTCTAAAAGTTTCTATTGCTGCATATGCCATAAGAATGTTTCCCTAACTGGGACCCTCTGCTCCTAAAGACTATGATCCGAGAGGTCTTCTAACCCATTTTAGCACCCAGAGCGGCCTCTTAGAGAAATGCATCTAGACTGAACTGCGCTACAACCCCGTGCCACCCGGGGAACGATTTCCCCTCTACCCTGTTTTTTTGCGCGGAAAATGGCGGCGGCAGCAACATCCACATGATGAGAACCACCTCTTAAGACTCCCAACCCAGAGGTATGAGTTTGCAGTGACGTGGCCTGTAGGTGATCATGGGATTGGGGGGCGTTACCGGCATGCTCTCCACCCAGATAAGATCCGGAGCTGCCACACATGTGAAACGGACCCTCTGCTCCTAAAGACTGTGATCCAAGAGGTCTTCTAACCCATTTTGGCACCCAGAGCGGCTTCCTATAGGAATGCATCTAGACTGTGAACTGAGCTAAAATATCAGAAATCCAAAACCACGTGGTCGCGACAGCTCATATTGCTCATAGAATCTTCATTCTCAGCAATGAAAAGAAATTATTAAATGATACCTTTTCAGCAGGCCTGATTGTTGGGGGAAAATTCCAAACAATAATAGTGAGATCTCTATTGAAATATTGAATGTGTTCAAAGTATAGAGAGAATAAAGTGAAGATCATTAGCTACTTAGGTGGGGTGGGGTGGGAGGGGGTATATTGGGGTTCTTGGTGGTGCACTGGTGAAGGGATGGGGGTTTAATCATTATATCACTGAGACTTAAACCTGAAAGCTTTGTATTTTTTTTCACAATGATTCAATAAAATTAAAATTTTTTTTAAAAAAAAGAATGTTTCTCTAACTAAAATCCTACTAAGTAGCAAAATTGAAAGCAAAGGCTCTGACTGTATTTGAAATAGCACTGATGTGTTTCACACTTAATAGTAACAATTCAAACAAATTCCCAACTTAACATCAGCCAGAAAGTACTGATTGACAAATTTTCATAAGAAAAAAAAATTATATGTAGAATATTCGTACTATTTTACTAAAACAGACACATAAGTGGGCAACTCCATCTGAATTTAACTTCCAATTTGAATTGCTAAGCAAACTCTTTAAGTCATTTTCAGATATTTTTAACACTCACCAAATTTCTCTGATATAAAATAATTGCAAGATTATGATGGATCTTTGATTATCAAGTTCAAATAATTTACTTTACACAAGCAGAAACTGAAGGTAACACTGAATGGATGCCAGAGACCAAATAGTAGAGTAAGCTTTACAACTTGAACAATGCTGTTCATTTTAAGACATCACATTGACATTGGGATAAATATAAACCAAATAGGTGTACTATTTGCTTAGTATTCATTAATCCCTGTTGAGAGTAAAGATATAGTCTCATATAATGAGTTTTTATATAATGTGCTTATTTTTTAATATTAAAAAATTAACTGTGTTCCAAAATTAGAAAAGAATTAATATAAATTATAAAATAAGACTTTGTTCTTTGTACAAAGAACCTCCAGCTCCGAGCACATCTTTTCGACTCACCATTCTTCCTGCACTAATATACGTCTCAGAGACCTGGGCCCTACAAAAACAGGACAAGAATGCTATTCGGGTATCCCAAAGAGGAGTCAAAAGAGCTATGCTTGGAATATCACATTTCACTCAAGTGAGAGAAGGAATCAGAGTTCCGACATCCATCGACGATCAAGAATCAGGGACGCTGTCTCGTTTACCAAGGCATCAAAAATCAGATGGGCTGGACACGTAATTCGATTTAGAGATGACCCCTGGACTAGAGCTGTTACCTGCTGGATTCCACCGGGCATCGAAAGACTGCTTGGCCGCCCACTTAGGAGATGGTCAGACTTCTTCTTCAAAATCCTGAATGAATGGTTTGAGGCTCTTCATGTTCCTCCAGGAGATACCATTGGGCTGCACTAGCACATGGCAGGGACTAGTGGAGACGTTACTGGTGCCTGCTCGAGCAAATCGAAGATCAACGGGATGACAAGTGATACCAGTGATAAAGTAAGATTTAATCAGACATCCTTCAAGGGACATGATTGATCAAGAACTAAAAAATATACTTTTCTTCAGTGACATGAAAGGCCATTATCAAGTTGAAAGTAAAAATGTCAGTTCCCTTAAAAAAGACAAAAAAAAAACACACAAGAAAAATGGCATGGGACTTTAACCATACGGTAGACAATGTTCATAAGATAGTCTTAGCAATATCTCTCATTCGTCATGTTCTTTTACAAAATAGTTTTACAATTTCTCACTAATTGTTGGAGTCTCTCCTCTCTGCTTAAAGAGCAGTGGGACATATAATCTGTTCAGAACTCTAAAATGTTTTAGAGATAAATACTGATAACCTCTAAGATTGGCCCTTAAAACAGCCTGCGCAACTTCAGTTTTACTGTTTTTATAATATTACCTTTGCAAAACCAATAATCATGCTGCAAGGAAGCACAGAGATGTGGAGAGGATCAGGTAGTAAACCAGAGTTCTTGGCTGGCAGCCCATATTCCCTTGAGTGCTCCATCGACAGTGAACACTAGTTGCCAGAGCGAGTAAATTCTTTTAAACCTGTAGAATCCTATCACTCCTCTGAAGCAGAAGTGCTCTGAAGTTCCTTGCTCAAATCCCTGAGTCAGAAAACACTGAAAAGAATAATGGTCATTACTGTTAAATCAATGAATTAGACTTCAGAGATCATCTTCCGTTTAGTCTTCAGGGTAGATGTCCCCCCATTTTGCAACAGTCATACAGTCTCCCTATCCAAGTACTTAGAATGTTCTATGTTAACCATCTCTCGCTGTGTTGCATGCAAAAATAATTTTATGTAGTACAGGTAACAGCCACAACTAGAAAAAAATGGCGGAGTTCTAAACTCTTACATAATACTTTGATAAGACATAACCCTACAAATCACATGGTTCCTAGAGTCTGAATCCATTCGACAGAGTCAAAATAATTTTTGTTTCAAATGCTATCTCAGCTTCTGTACCCTCTATTCATACCGTTCCTCAAATCCTTCCAAGCAGTTCTGGGGGTATCTTGACAGTAGTTGTCCTTAGATTGGTTCCAATTAAATAAAATTTATTACTTTTCTCTTTATCTATTGCAAATTGTGCCGTTACCAATTCCATTAGCAACTTTGTCACTGAAGTATGCTGCAGGGATGTCACCATTGCATAGTTATTTCTGGGATTTTAAGGTATAAAGATTGCCATAAAATGCATTGATGAATTGAGACAAAAATTTTGGCACCCTTTTTTTTATACCAGAACAAAGAAGTCTTGCTAACTCCAATGCTGGAGCTATTGGCAAAACATATTTCAATACTCTATACACATTAAAGTAAAAATTAACTTACTCTATACTAAATCACATTCAGAAAATTTTTATTTATTTAACTGACAAGCTACTGAGAGTATCCTGCCCCCACAGAAGAGCCTGGCAAGCTCCCCATGGTGTATTCAATATGCCAAATATGGTAACAATAACAGGTCTCATTCCCCTGACCCTGAAAAGAGCCTCCAATTGTTGGGAAAAAACAAGTAAGGAGAGGCTGCTAAAATCTCAGGGCTGAGACAAATGGAGACTACTAGCACCCGCTCTAGTAAATCAATGAACACAACGGGATGACAGTAATACAGTGATACAGTGATTTAACTGGTGATGTTGTCAGCACTGAGGTACCATGAAAAATAAAGCAGACAAGTATTCTGCTCATGAAGCTTACAGAAAAATTTGTTTTAAAATAAAGAACAAAACCCACATATTTACATATATATGGGCTGGAGCCATAGCACAGAGGTTGGGCGTTCGCCTTTCACACGGCCGACCCGAGTTCAATTCCTCTGCCCCTCTCGGAGAGCCCGGCAAGCTACCGAGAGTATCGAGCCCACTCGGCAGAGCCTGGCAAGCTATGTATTGGATATGCCAAAAACAGTAACAATAAGTCTCTCAATGAGAGACGTTACTGGTGACGCTCAAACAAATCGATGAGCAATGGGATGACAGTGACAGTGATATATAGATATATAGATATATATATACATACACACATATATATGTCCCTATTTTAAACAGGGGGAGTTGACACATTTGATTTCAAACATGTGAGACAAAGAAGAAAACTGCAAATGTGCAATAGAAAATATTTCTCAGTAGACAAAAGAACACAAAAACCTGGTATGTTATAACAAACAAAAACTGAAAGAAAACTGAAGAATCTGATGCAGTGAATTCTGGAATGAATTAATTAATAGAATTTAGATAAATAGGCAGAGAAAAGATTGTTCTGGGATTCAGAGCAAAGAGTTTGCCCCCATAGTGCATTGGAGAGCAATTGTAAAATGGAATTTATCAAAAGAATGAGATGATGTGACTTGACTTTCAGGAATATTGGCCAACCCTCAATGGTGAGAATAAAAAAGTAGATAAAGGAAGATATAATGGAAAGTATTAATTCAACAGGATATAAGGTAAGACTAGAGATAGTGAACGGAGAGGAAATTATAATATAATATAAATACTAGCACTGAACCACTTCCTTGAGGTTAAGAGTGAGTCTTAGTTTTTATTCCATTGCAAAATAGAACACTACTCAGCATTTTACTGGTCCTTTAGTTCTTCCTGAAACTTTGATGGATAGAATTTTGCATTAGCTAATACCTATGCTACAAAGTATGCATATTTCTAAGCAAAAATCTAAAATTTAAATTCACAAAGTTTGGGGACCTAGACCAAATTTTGTCAAATAAATTCAAAGATGGTGTCTGGAGGAAAGGTATTGTCTTGCCCTGAATTTGTCAAAGATATATAAATAAATGTAGTGCAGCACATGAATCTTATATGATGTGGCAGTAATATAATTTACACAAGGCAAATTTGTCATGTTTCACTCTAGGAGAAAATGGCACCCTTTGTTTCAGCTTTTCTCCTGTTGAGCCTTTGGTAGGTACCTTTAAGGTAAAGAGGAGTGGGAAAAGGTCGACAAGGCAACCCTACTAGATTAGCCAAAGATCAGGAACAGCCCCAGACTTCAGGAGATATAGTGAAATGGAGCTGTCAGTTCAGACGGCGGATCACAAATCAGAAGTATGAATTTTGCAACGTACATAATGGTAAGAAAGTTATTTTAAGGATTGGGGAGATTGCTTAGCAGCCGAGCAATCTCTAGCATGTGCAGAGTGCTGAGCTGAAAACTAATGGTCTCTGGTGTGTACATCCTCAGTGTAGTCTACTCCGCTCCCTCCCCCGTCCCACTGGTATCACTGCTGACTTTCATCAGTCCAAGCTCTGCCAAGAGTAGCCCATGTTAAAGGAAAAGTACTTTCAAATGTGAAATATTATAGTTTGTATTTATACACAGACTGAAACCGATTTGGTATTTCTTCAATGCCAGATCAGAAAAGGGGAGGGAGAGATAATTAAAAGTATGGAGGTATTTTCTTCTTTCAGGGAAACTTCCTGAAGACAACTAATTACCAGTAGATGGTGCAACACATGGGCATTGCATAAGCTATTTAGAGCATAATTTGCATTTTGGTATGGGTGACAGTAGTTAAATAAAGTTCAAATTAAATTCTGATGTTTTGCCTAAATTATCTAAGACTCAGATAAAGGTCAGGACCATTATTTAATTTCATGGCACCAGATTATCTAATGTAATAAGCATAAAGAGAAAAAAGTTTGAATCCACAAAGCTCTGTGTGGAATTGAACAATAGAAAATGACTCAAGAGATGGGATATGAAATTATCATAAAGGATAAATGCATTGCAATAGCCATTTCTAGTGATAATGACACTTTAGAGTAGGCAACTGCATCTAAAATATGTTAATGTATCATAAAAAGTTTATGTGTCAAAACCTAGATATCTTCCACTAATATTCCACTAAATAGTGAGCTAAAAATAGTGAACACTTAACAAGTGATTGTTTTGTGTGTGTCAGCATTGCTTTTGATGACTCTCTAATGGTTTCTTCCAAATGGTATCATTTCAAATGTTAAATGAATACTCCATGAATATTATTTATTCTATGTAAAAATACAACAGCTTTTTCCATTTCCCCTAGATAATTATTTTTCTGAATATTAATCCAGAGCAAAAGTAGTTGCTTACTTTAGCATTCTCTGTCTGTTTTCTCTTTTAGCTTTCCTCTTTCCTGTCTCTTCCCCACTTCTACATGCACGTACACACACACACACACACACACACACACACAGCCCTATGACAAAGGTACAAATATCATTATTTAACAAATGTATTGCTAGAAAAAATATCCAACAGAGAGGCTGTAAAACAAAGAAAAGAGAATATAAAATGCTGCTAATAGTATACAAAAAAAATGGGACATTGTCAACTCAGAAAATCAGTCGTTAGGTAATTTCCTTCAAGTAGCACACTTTTAATTAGACTGAAAAATGGGCATGTAACTCAAAGCAATCTAAAGTGTTTCACATTGCTTCAAGCTCTTTCCTAAACTTCAAATATCCTTCTCCTTCATACTTGAGTCAATTAGGCATATATATACACATACCAAGTATCATAAAACAGCAGGTCTTTTCTTTAAAACAATTGGGTGCACTTTATGAGCTATGTTAAAAAATTAATGAAAATTTTTGAAGTATATTAGCACTGTATTACTGTCATCCCATTGTTCATCAGTTTGCTTGAGTGAGACTTGTTATTGTTTTTGTCATATGGAATATGCCATGGATAGCTTGCCAGGCTCTCTGAGAAGGACGAAGGAATCGAACCCAGGTGGGCCTCGTGCAAGACAAATGCTCTACCTGCTGTGGTATCGCTCCAACGTGCCCAATCTCATCTGATTTTGAAGTATATTAATGTTCAAATTTTAAGAAATAATTTAATTAAAGCTATTGTTACAGGTTGACTTCTTTTTCCCAAAACCTCTATAATAGGGACCTTATGATAGCAGTACCTTTTAAAATGGTTGTCTTGGAGATGGTTCTTTAAAGAAGTAATTTAACTTAATATGAGATCATCTGAATGGTACCTAATCCAATGGAATGGTGACTTTGTTTCCTTTTTGTTTATGGACTCAACCTGGCTCAGGGCTTGCTTAAGGATCAGTGCTCAATGATCACTCCTGAAGGTACTCAGGGGACTATATACCATGGTGTGAATCAAATCTGGGTTAAATGTATACAAGGCAAGTTCCCTTCCTGCTGTACTATCTCTCTAGCCCTATATTGATGCTCTTATAAGAGGAAATCAGAATAGAGACACATGCAGAAGGAAGACAGGTAAAGACATACACAGAAGAGGAGGGCTGGCAAGCAAGTGAAAACAGAAATAAATAAATGGTACTATCTCAAACTAAGAAGCTTCTGCACCTCAAAAGAAACACTGACCAAAATACAAAGACAATCTACAGAATGGGAAAGGATATTTATGCAGTACCCATCTGACAAAGGGTTGATAACAAGGATGTACAATGCACTGGTTGAACTCCACAAGAAGAAAACTGCCAACCCGATCAAAAAATGGGCTGATGAAATGAACAGAAACTTTTCCAAAGAAGAAATCCGAATGGCTGAGAGGCACATGAGAAAATGTTCAACATCACTAATCATCAGGAAGATGCAGATCAAAACAACAATGAGATATCATCTCACACCACAAAGACTGGCCCCATCCCAAAAAACAAAAGCAACCGGTGTTGGCGTAGATGTGGGGAGAAAGGGACTCTCCTTCACTGCTGGTGGGAATGCCGACTGGTTCAGCTATTTTGGAAAATAATATGGACGATTCTCAAAAAGTTAGAAATTGAGCTCCCATTTGACCCAGCAATACCACTCCTGGGAATATATCCCGGAGAGGCAAAAAGGTATAGTAGAGATGACATCTGCATTTCCATGTTCATTACCTCTCTGTTTACAATAGCCACAATATGGAAAAAACCAGAGTGCCCGAAAACAGATGATTGGCTAAAGAAACTCTGGTATATTTACACAATGGAATACTACGTAGCTGTCAGAAAACATGAAGTCATGAAATTTGCATATAAGTGGATCAACATGGAAAGTATCATGCTGAGTGAAATGAGTCAGAAAGAAAGAGACAGACATAGAAAGATTGCACTCATAAGTGGAATATAAAGTAGCTGAGAGGTACAAGCATACAATGTTGCGATTTCTGGCAGATATTTCTCTGGACTTAGTTACTAAAATACTAAAATACAGAAATCCAAACCTGTGCGGCTGCTAGTGCGGCCTCTCGACCTCATATCTCTTCATTCTCAGCAATGGAAAATAAATTATCAAATGCTTTCTTTTCAGTAGGTCGACTTTAGGGGGGAGAAACTCCAAATCAATAATAGTGAATTTTTTCTTGAAATATTGAATGTAATCAAAGTAAAGTGAAAGTAAACTAAAATTTACCAGTTACACATGCGGGGTGGGGGGCTGGGGAGGTAGGGGGGAAGGGGGAGGCATACCGTGATTCTTGGTGGTGGAATATGTGCACTGGTGAAACACTGGGTGTTTGAGCATTGTTTAACTGAGACTTAAACCTGAAAGCTTTGTAACTTTCCACATGGTGATTCTATAAAAGAATTTAAAAAAAATAGAGGAGGGCTGGGGCCACTTACCCAAGAAAAAGCGTGGGCTGGGGCTAATGTCATGCCAATGGTCTTTGTTTTCACTGCCTTCTCCCTCACCCGTCCAGTTATCAAGTCCAAGTTGTTGCCCTAAGGTAACTGGGACTTCTCTTTTGAGACCCTGCCCAGCTTGGAGAAGCTCTCCCATTCTCCCCCCCTCCCCACCCTGCAGTCTGGGGCTCTAAAGCTCATAGCCCCGCCTTGTTGCTCTCAGTCACCTCTTGGCTGCCCTGACGCCCTCCTCTTGCTCAGGTGTTGGGGCCTGTCCTCAGTCAGGGGGCGTGGTCTCAACAGGGGCGTGGCCTCATTTTGGAGAGGCAGCCCGGCTGCAGTTATTTCTCCCGTTCCATGCATCGTGCTTTGGTCACAATCAGTATAACCTATTCCTCTGAAGAATACCCGGGTCATCTTAGTCACTGTATGCTAATAGTCAACTAGCCTATCCTATCCTAATTTTACAAAAACTGTCAGTGAACACATCAAGCTGCACAAAAAGTCGTTTGTAAAGAGACCATAGCCCCACGTCTTCAGTTGAGGCCCTTCACAAGCTAAGGAAGAGCACCTGATAGTAAAGCCCATAACAACATGAAGAAACAGCAAAAATCCCCACCACCAGGAGAGATCGAAGAGAGGATCTCAGACTCACAGGGACTTCCCAGAAATACAACCTCCTCTCAGATAAAGAATTCAGAGAGGAAATCGTGAAGATGGTTGACGAACTCAAAGCGACTATGGAATGAACATCCAATAAATTAAAGGAGGATATGGATGCAGCATTGGAACTGTCCACCAAGATAATCCAGGAAAAAGTCAGAGCAGAAATTTCAAAGCTATGAACAGAAGTGACACAATTAAAAGATAGCTAAAATAATTCTTGGGAAAAAGATGATGGGAGGCATCACCCTCCCCAACCTTAAACTTTACTACAAAGCAGTAACAATTAAAACAGCATGGTACTGGAACAAAGGCAGAGCCACAGACCAATGGAACAGAGTGGAATATCCCTACACACAACCCCAAATGTATGATCATCTAATCTTTCATAAGGGGGCAAGAAATGTGAAGTGGAGCAAGGAAAGCCTCTTTAATAAATGGTTCTGGCATAACTGGACAACCACATGCAAAAGAATGGGCTTAGACCTCGACCTGACACCATGCACAAACATCAGATCAAAATGGATTAAAGATCTCAACATCAGACCACAATCCATAAGGTACATCAAAGAAAAGGTCGGCAAAACTCTTCACAATATTGAAGCTAAAGATATCTTCAAAGATGACACAGAACTAAGCAATCAAGTAGGAACAGAGATAAACAAATGGGACTAAACTAAGAAGCTTCTGTACCACAAAAGACACAGTGACCAGAATACAAAGGCAATCTACAGAATGGGAAAGGATATTCACCCAATACCCATCTGATAAAGGGTTGATATCAAGGGTATATAAAGCACTGGTTGAACTCTACAAGAAGAAAACATCCAACCCCATCAGAAAATGGGGCGAAGAAATGAACAGAAACTTTTTCATGGAAGACATACGAATGGCTAAAAGGTACATGAAAAAATGTTCTGCATCACTAATCATCAGGGAGATGCAGATCAAAACAACCATGAGATACCACCTCACGCAACAGAGAATGGCACACATCCAAAAGAACAAAAGGAACCACTGTTGGAGAGGATGTGGGGAGAAAGGGACCCTTCTACACTGCTGGTGGGAATGCCGACTGGTTCAGCCCTTTTGGAAAACAATATGGACGCTTCTCAAAAAATTAGAAATTGAGCTTCCATTTAATCCAGCAATACCACTTCTGGGAATATATCCTGGAGAAAGAAAAAAGTATAGTCGAAATGACATCTGCACTTATATGTTCATCGTGGCACTGTTTACAATAGCCAGAAATTGGAAAAAACCCGAGTGCCCAAGAACAGATGACTGGTTAAAGAAACTTTGGTACATCTATACAATGGAATACTATGTAGCTGTTAGAAAAGATGGAGTCATGAACTTTGCATATAAGTGGATCAACATGGAAAGTATCATGCTAAGTGATATGAGCCAGAAAGGGAGGGACAGACATAGAAAGATTGCACTCATCTATGGAATATAAAATAACAGAGTAAGAGACTAATACCCTAATACTAATTGCTAATACTAATAAGAAGAATAGTAGTATATAATACCAGGAGGTTTGATCCATAGCTTTGAAGCTGGCCTCACATGCTGGGGGAAAGTCATCCCAGATAGAGAAGGGAACACCAAGTAAAATGTGATTGGAGATCCCACGCGGGAAGGGAGATGCATGCTGAAAGTAGACTAGAGATTGAACGTGATGGCCACTCAATACCCCTATTTCAAACCACAACACCCAAAAGGAGAGAGAAAGAACAAATTGGAATGCCCTGCCCCAGAGGCCGGCTGGGGTGGGGGGATTTTATTAGGGGGTGGGAGGGATACTGGGTTAAATGGTGGTGGAGAATGGACACTGGTGGAGGGATGGGCTCTCGAACACTGCATGAGGGAAAAACAAGCACGAAAATGTGTAATTCTGTAATTGTACCCTCACTGTGACTCACTAATTAAAAATTAAATAAATTTAAAGAAAAGACATACACAGAAGTCAGTTATCTACAAACCAAGGAGTAAAGAAGAAACCAGTCCTACTAATACCTTGACTTCAAATCTTCTAGCCTCCGGGACTGTGAAAAAAATAATTGCTATTGTTCCAGTTACCCAGTATGTGGTACTTTGTAATGACACCAGAGAAATCTAATACAACCACTACTTTTTGAAGGTTGTGCAAGTAAATACTTTCTAAATACAAATACTATTCCTACTCACAAAGATCTCTTTGCCTTAAGTATCACTTGAAACAAAGTAGAACTGTGACGATTACTTTTAAAATAAAATTAATACTTCTGTGGTTGTGCTTGTACCTTCTTTATAATTCTGCCCAAAGGTTTCTTATCTTTAGAGTCAAATAGCCTCTGGAGGATAGAAATGGTACATTTAGAAATCCCAAGCAGAGTAAAGAAGATAGGAAATCTCAGGACTGGGATATAGGAATAAGAGAAGTGGCTATCAGGCTAGCTCCCTGGGGCAACGATAAATTTTCTCAAGCTGCACTGTAGAGTGTCTTAGATCAAGACAAGCTGTCCTAGGTTAAAATCACCTCACCTCCTTGTCCCTGCTTCCAGCTAACCTGCAAAACATATAGCTGATAGAAGTTTCTCTCTAGTTACTTTTTTATATCTGCCTCAACTCACTGGACCAGATTTTCTTGTAAAGACCATATGTCTGGCAAAGCAAAGAATATGTGTTTGATAAGTTGATGAATGAGTAAACGGATGGCTTCAGGAAAAAAATGAATGAAAATAAATCAAAGATTCAGGACATAGGAGAAAATTTCAAACAGCAGACAATCAGCCGTGCAGGCAGATGAATTGTCTAACAGCAGATATCAGCTTAATGAAGTCATTGGACAATGCATATTACTCAACCCCTTAAGGCATTATTCAATCTCATTGTAATTTAGTCTTAAAAAGATGAGACACAGTTACATTCAACTTTGGTTATATGGTTATAACAGTTCCTAACAACAAGACTGAAGTGATGCTAAATTAATGAACTCTAGTATTTCCTTCCAAGGTTAAGATTGATCCAGAAACCCTGGAGATTAGGAGATCTGCATTTAGAACAGGATTTAGGAACAGAATGCAGTAAAGCCCCCTAAGGACTTATTATATGTCCATATTGTGTCCCCAGCTATGTTACATATTAGTTTAAAACACAAACCAACTAAGACTATTCAATTCCCACACATACCCAAGTTCATTCAAACACAAATACTTTCCAATAAGTAAATGTAGTACTATGAGGTTATTTCAGTATGATATGATCCAGAAACACAAAGCATGAATGGTACAGTTAGCAAAGCCAGTCTTCCATTATGACCCTCTGTGAGTTCTACAGAGCCTCAGTCAGCCTCAAACAGCTCCCCTCATTATTTGGTCTGCAGCCAGTGAAAAAGCACATGGGTCAAACAGCTTAATCAAAATGTGTTCTGGTGTATCACCATGCCTGTTATTTTAATGTGAGTTGAGCATTCATCATTTTAATTACATATTACAACACTACAGCCACCGATGTAGCAATTAAATTATTCAAAAGGTTGAACTATTTTTTTTCACTAAAGGAAAAAGTTGTCGAGGTAAAAGGAATTGGGGGAATGTTGGAGCTTATAAAAAAGAGTTATAAAGGGAATTGACATTAGACACATGCCATGTGCCAGCCATGGCAATGTGCTCACAACCTTACTTGTACTCTGCACTTTGTAGCAATCTTCTAGGACAGGAGGAATTTTACAAGATAGTATAACTGCATGAGAGTATTCTTAGTTTAAAATAATAATTATATGTATCTTTTATGATTCTGAGTTTGTAGTAGGTCTCTTCTGAGGTCCTACACATATTTGCTGGAATTTCAGCTCAAGTAGGGGTCTCTACTTGTCTAGGAATCAGTGGTCAGTAGTGAAATAGAGACCCTTATTCTCATGGATCTTTTTATTTCTAGTGAAAAGTTTGGTCTCTGAAGCGCTCAACAGTCAGTTATCCTGCTGTGCTCTTTGCCTTTTGACTAAGACAAACTCCTTTCAGAGTCAAAGAATGAAGAAATAGCCACCACCTCTTAATTGGAAAATCTACAAAATCACATGGGATAGATGAAGAGAATGAAGCAAACATAGTAAACAGTTGGAAATAAAACTATTATCAAGAGCAAGTTTCACTAAAAAATGTTTGTGGTGGTTGTCCCTCCAGGCAAAATGAATTGTGGGAAGTCTGTAAAGCCCTAGCCAATTAAGGTGTGTATTGTTCAGAGCTAAGGGCAATACCAAAGCCTGTTCGTTCCTATTGGGTACTACAGTAGGGCCATCTGCATAGTAGGTCTTGCAAGTGACTGGGGTCACAAACCTTATAGGCTTTTGGAAAACTCGGAGTGAACATAGGGGCTAGCTTGGAGAAGAGGTGTGTGTTTTTTTTTTTTTTTTTTTTTTTTTTTACTGGCAATGGAAGGCAGCAGAAGAAATTACTAGCTGGTTATGTTTTGGGAAGTCCCAGGGGTATTTGTTTGCAGAACTGGACTGAAAAACTGACAGGGGAGACGCTATAGGAAGTAGGCCAATTTGTCTCTCAGAAGGATATATGCCTATTAGTTGTCTCTCTGTCACAGGTTAACTTATTTCCTAAGAATGGCTGTAGCTCATATCAGAAATTTGCTGATGAAGTATGAGTTCCATGATGATGTCCCCTCTACCACTACTTGTATTTATTGGGAAGGTCATGAGAGTTTTCCAAGATGGAAATTACAAGTGATTCTGATCACTCTTTCAATTTTCTTGCTGTCCAGGTTTACATAGTAAGAGTGTGTCTGGGATTTCTCTACCTGTGGTTTTACCGTTGTTCAATCTGACATTATTGCTTTGTGTCCCAGAGAAAATGTGTCAGCCTAAGGGCTTATGAGGAACCAGTTTTCATTTTCTGCCTCCTTTTCTCTTGTGCTAGATTCTCTCTGTCCCTTAGTGCAGTTGGTTCCAAAGGTGTACCTCTGTTCTTCTGTATTGGGGTATTTAGTATTAGACACATCCTTCCCTTGCTTAAGGAAAATTTCCACATTTTAGAGATCTTTTCCTGTTTGCAGCTTGATGCTCCCTAAGGAAGGAAGGAAGGAAGGAAGGAAGGAAGGAAGGAAGGAAGGAAGGAAGGAAGGAAGGAAGGAAGGAAGGAAGGAAGGAAGGAAGGGAGGAAAAGAGGACTGGAGGAGGGAGGGAGGGGGAAGGGAATGAATGAAGGAGGGAGGAGAGAGGGAGGATGAGAGAAGATGGATTGAGGCAGAGGGAGTGTAAAGTAACACGCAACCCGGAGATTCTTCTTGCAGCGACTTATTAAGAGACCTTCTCATGCAAACAAAAAAGAGGATGGACGAAGGACAAAGGAGGAGGAACACACTATCTAGGCAGCTTCCCTCCTTATATACCTCTCGCTGCTTGTTTACGCCCAAGTGTCTGAAGCTGATAGGCTAGTTACACCTTGTGGGCGTGATAGGACATCCTGTTTTCTTACACCTTGGGGCGTGAGAGGACATCCGGTGAAATTAACAAGAACAGGTGTTGTTTACGAAGCACGCGGTCCTGTGGAGGCTCTCCACAAGGGAGGGAAAAGGAAAGAAGGCAGAAAAGAAGAGGAAAGTGAAAAGGGAGGCAGAAGAGAGGGAGAAAAAAGAATGAGGAAATAAGAAAAGAGAAGGAGGGAGGGAAAAAAGAAAGGTGGATCTGTGAATCTGATGGGAATGTGACAGAAAGGAAACCAAGGTCTCCTAAAGTCCCAAGAGTCACTTAGAATAGAAAAGAGTGTCGGTGTACAGGAAGGCACCCATATGACAAAGGGTGAGAATACCTTAACGCTCAAGACTATGCAATGTCCAAAAATGTTCAAAAGAGATACTTTAAGATCAGAAAGCAACATCTCAGACTTGATGGGGACAAATTACACATCAACAGATGCACAAGTCAGAGACCAATATGTCTACTTATCAATCTCCTTTTTTATCAGTAGCATACATGCATATTACATAAACTTTCCTCCAAGATATGATTCTACCAGGGAGATGAGAGAGGGGCAAAGTAGAGTGAAAATATTACTGACTTGATATAGTATCTACTCAAAAATTGGGGCTGGAGCGATAGCACAGCAGGTGAGGCGTTTGCCTTGCATGCGGCTGACCTGGGTTCAATTCCCAGCATCCCATATGGTCCCCTGAGCACCGCAGGGGTAATTCCTGAGTGCAGAGCCAAGGGTGACCCCTATGCATCGTCGTGTGTGACCCAAAAAGTAAAAAAAAATACCCAGGATATATTTTGTGGGGTGGTGGGTGAGCCACACCTAGAAGTTCTGAGAATCAAACTGGGGTTGGTTGTATGCAAGCAAGTGCCTTAACCCCTATTCCATATCTCTGACTGTGCAACACTTAATGTCAATTGATATTGGTTATATTGTTATCATCACTGTATCACTGACATCCCATTGATCATCAATTTGCTCATGGGGGGACCAGTAACATCTCCATTTGTCCTAGCCCTGAGATTTTAGTAGCTTCTCTTTATTCATTCTTCCCAGGGGTGCTGATTGGAGGCTCTTCCAGGGTAAGGGGAATGAGACCCATCATTGTTACTGTATTTGGCATGTTGAATATACCACAGAGACCTTGCCAGGCTCTGCCGTGCAGGCAGGATGCTCTCGGTAACTTGCCAGGTTCTCTGAGAGGGAGAACTAGACTATAAGAGGTGTCTAGGTGGCCGTGCGCTTCCGGGAGCATTGTTTTATAGTCTCTGGATCTTGGCCATTAATGGGATTACACAGCAACAGGGGCAGTTTATAGGTGTAGCTGCCAAGCTACTGGAAAATGGGGGATCTAGGTGGAGGAAGTCCTATTCTGATCTGAGCAGGCTTGGAGATCTCAGCTCCGGGTCCCGCACACTTGGGTTTCTTTGCCAGTTCCTTCATGTGTGAGGCTTGTCCAAATGTGTGGAGAGGGGCCTTGAGCATGGCTGTGGCTGGGTTTCGGAGGTCCTTGGATGCCCGGGCTCCACTCAGGCTGGAGCAGATATTGTTATCATATAAGGAAAAAAATTAAATAATAAAAATGATTACAGAGGATTAATCACTGTATCACTATCATCCCGTTGTTCATCAATTTGCTCGAGCAGGCACCAGTAAGGTCTCCATTCAGCCCAGCCTGAGATTTTAGCAGCCTCTCCTTACTCATTTTTCCCAATGATTGGAGGCTCTTTCAGGGTCAGGGGAATGAGACCTGTTATTGTTACTGTATTTGGCATATAGAAAATATACCACAGGGAGTTTACCAGGCTCTTCCTGTGAGGGCAGGATATTCTTGAGACCTTAAATTTATATATCCCCTATAATATTGGAATGATCTTTCTACTATATTTGCAGTAGGCCTCAAAGAATGTAATATTGTTTTCATGACACAGATACATACCTATTTCTATTCATTCAAATGACTTGTCCAGTTATTTTTATGATTCAAGAGTTACACACAAGTGTTGTTTGTTCCAGGGTTCAGTCACTGTGTCATGGCAATATTTCAACATGTTTTGAGCTTCAATCTTATATCAGGGTCGATTATTAGAAAGGTGCACAATCTCAGGTGTATCTCCTCATATACTCTATCCTATCAATAGTTTCTTTTTCTGCCTCTTTCTTGGCTCTATTCACAATTTCTGCTGCTATATGACAGCTGTTCTCCTAATCTTGTCCCAGATCTGAAGTTTGCCTTGAGCAAAATCTGACTAGTGTCAGAGAGTCCTGTTTCTCTTTATTCATGCTACCCAATTTCCTGGAATTTGGACCTTGAATAATTCCTAAGATCATTTTAGACAGACACGGCTCTTTTCAAAGCTCAGCTTTATTGAGTACATTTTTACCTGGTAAATAGCCATAGACTGTAGATCCACATATTCCCCACACTATGTGTTCTTCCCACTGGGAAATCTTGTGCTAATAATCTTATAAAGAATTAATCTCTAGCAACACTTTCTGGCATAGCCAACTTCCAATGTTGGTTGCGACAGGTGGACTAGTTTCCCAAGAACTTTGCCCACACCCTTCATTTGGTTGCTCCATTCTTATATCTTCCAGCATAGTTCTGGTTGTTATACCATATACATGCAAATATATAATTTTTATATATTTATATATATGGAGACTCTAGATTGCATAAATACAGTAAATATTTAAATATTTTATAAAATCTGTAAATATGTATGTCTAAGGACAGTCTTTTAATACCAATAAGGCATATTCAAGGTAATCGCAATTTTCTGCAGTTTTTCAACATGTGTCATCATTGAACACTTTTTTTCAGAGTAGTATTGTCGTCCTGTTGTTCATCAATTGGCTCGAGCGGGCACCAGTAGGGACTCCATTGTGAGACTTGTTGTTACTGTTTTTGGCATATTGAATATATCACGGGTGGCTTGCCAGGCTCTGCCATGTGGGCGGGATACTCTCAATAGCTTGCCGGACTCTCTGAGGAACCAAACCTATGTTGGCTGTGTGCAAGGCAAACGCCCTACCTGCTGTGCTATCACTCCAGTCCTTTTTTCAGAGTATCTCCTGAAACCGAATTCTAGAGTATATGTTTTTGAAAGTAGTGTCAATTGTATTAATAAATAACAGAGACTATGAGTTTTTTCTCTGAGCAAGTGTACATTCTGAAACAGTACTACCTTTGATGGACAGTTATTATTTTTGCAACTCACAACTTCTATTCTTTCCTACTTCTTAAAGCAATTATTTATTTTCCTGTTGCAAGCCATTGTTACATATTTAATTTTAATCTGTCCAATTTGCATATGTCTGGTCCCACATTCAGTTCAAGTGAATATCCATTCAGCCAAGTGAGCTAATTCAGTCAGATCTTTAAATGCTGAACACAGAAATTGATTCAAGGGATGAAAGTCAGGTTGATTATTTAATTTTTCTGGAATTCATAGGAAAGAGAGGCTCTTTTACCAGCATTGCTATACTTGCATGACATAAAGTGAAAAATCATTGAGGAATACTATGGAGGAAAATATCAGCCTAATAACCAAGTCTGTCCAAGAAAACTAAGCCAAGAGATAGGACCTTCATGGTCATATTTGGCTCATTGAGACCAGCTGTGATTGAATGACAATATCACTGCAGACAGCAGAACTAGTTTCTTTAGCTTCATCAGCCATTATTTTTCTTTTTACGTAGGCTATTATTCTTTGAGTTTCAGTCTCTTATGACCTAAGGAATCCTGATTAATGCACTGTTCTAAATAGGTGGCACTATTCCCCTGGTAATAAATAATGCAGGTACAGTGCTCTGCAAAAGTTAATTCATAGCATTTAGTAGTCAATTCACTTTCATGAATCTAACCTTACATCCTTTATCCTAATTCTGTAGCAGCCCCCCCCCCCAAATATGTTAAGAATTCTTGATGGGGAAAGATCATTCTTCTATAATCAAATAAATAAATCCCAACTTCAGGTCTCTTTAATATCCTTAATTTATTAAGGTCTTACAACTTTCAGAATGCTTTAAATCATGATCTGTTTTCTGAGGTTTGTGAATTGTAATTAATCTTTGCAAAGCACCTGGAGATTCCTGGGTAAGAGACCAGATAAAAGACAAAGCAACATTATTAAATAATTTAACCATTAGTTTTCTTTCAAGGGAAAATACAGAATGAAAACCTTCAGGGAACATGATAATTAGGGCGACAATAATGAAGAGTTGATTAGAATGACACCTCCTTTTTCCTGCAAATAGGAGAAGCTCCCCAAATTCCTCAGTGGCCTCAGGGTTCATGTTTCATATCTTTTTATTCCCCACAGATTCTCCCCCTCCGCCTCCTCAGCACAAACAAACACAAGGAGAGACCCCAGAGGAACAGTCTTTGTGAATGTTTGAATGAAAGGTTCTGAACGGACCATGTAAGAGCTCCTTGACAATGAGGAAACTGTAATGTCATGAGACACTTCAGAGGAAGAGAATTGCTTAGCAGCAATGAACGTTTTAAAAAGAACAATGAACCAGTAAAGAAATCTCATTAATATCAATGCTGTCCACTTGTTAGAAATTAGAAAAGAAGGAAATGATAATTTTCGACAAGCTGCCTATTGGAAAAACACTGATAAAACTCACAGTTTGTTCTGATGTGAGAAGTAGGTAAACTGCAGTTGTCCTCTATACAAGTTTGAGTAGGGGGGTTGGGGGGAAGGCAGCAACTTGCAGCTTAGCGGGTGCATCTTCGAAACCCTCATGTCAGGATTAATTCCTATGGTGCCACATCACTTCATATAAAGGTCAGACTCAACCGATAATGATGAAAGGACAGGTCATCTCCTAAGAATTAATGACTGAAGGGAAGGAATTGATGGTCTTTGGCTCTACCTTCAGCCATTAACCCCAGCTGGCCATTAATCCTTAGGAAATGCCCTGTGCTGAGGATGTTATTGCTGTTATAAACTCTAAATGAAGGGAACAGCACAGGCTCAAACATCAGCACAAGAAATTTAACTTAATGAATGATGCATTTTAAAAAGCATATTCAAGATAAGCAGGAGAAACAGTTCCATTACAGTCACTTGGCCAGTTTGTAAACGTGGGGCTCTTTTCAGTTAGTTTCTGACTTAAAACGACAAAGGATGCCAAAACTATATTTTGAAACTGGCAGGGTTTACATATGAATGCTGTGATTGATATTCCATTATTGTCAGTGTTCTTGATTAGTGCAATATAATTATAAGGTTTATTGCTTATGTCAGTGAAATTACAGGGAGATTAGCAGCCAGCAGAGGGTTTTGCAGACATTTGCAAAGGTCTGTCCGCCCACTGACTAGCTGATGAAGCTGGTATTTTGCTCCCCACCAATGTATTTGTGCAAGGGAGCCGGACTATTCCACATGCTTTTCTGACTGACATTTCCAGAACTATCATCCTTATGCCTGAGGTGATAATTCCCCAAATTGGGTTTACGTGCTGAAAAAAAAATACCCAAAAGCTAATCCTCATAGGCTGGTTGAAATGCCATCTCTGCAGGGACTCATCTTGAAGCAGTACTTCCAGAGTGACATGAAAGGATTAAGAGGTATATAAAGGAATTGGGCACACTCCAAAGTCAATTCATTCAAACAGCTACTTGTAGGAAAAACAAAAAGTAAAAGTAATACCATATTGGGATTAACAGTGAGAAGTAAAATTAGTTGAGGCATAGAAAGAACAGTATTAAGCATCAGAAAGAAATACCCTGAACCAAAACGTAAAATGTTAGCTGGAACTGGGAAACAACTCAAAAGTAATTTAGTTTTTCCAAAATGGATACCATTAGGTGATTTCTGCTAAATTCTAATCTCTGATATGATTCATTTTCAAATCGATGAATTAGTGCAGTTTTTTACTCACAGATAAAAAAGAGTAATGAACCTGTGTGTGAAGAAAGTCACAGATAATGTCTAAATATTATAATAAATTCTCTGCGGCATTTTCTAAATTTCTATAATTTCAAAACTTCCCAGCAAGATGCAAGGCAAGCATGTTACTGGCAATCCTGAAAATGAGCAATTTGTGACTCAATAATTATTCATGACTTCACAGTTAGAAAATCAAAATAACCAATATTTAAATTTCTGTCTTTCTGACTCCAAAGCCTATATCCTCCCCACTGCCTCTCCTTAAAAGTGGAATTGATAATAACTACTACAGATTAGTCTAGCTCACAACTCTTTATAACGCAGCTCAAAAATACATTTTTACTCTTATCTTCCTGGGTTCTCTGAGCACCCTTCAGCATAAAATGATTTTATGTCACTCAATGACTAGACAATTTGGTTTGTTCCATACTCCCTGATGCAACCTGACTTATCAAGCAGTGCTCATAGGTCTCTTCTTCCAACACCCTGAAAATACCCAAATGCCATGTTTTTATCTTCCGTTATTATTTTTGTTTAGGGGCCCCATCTTCTAGAGTTCAGAAATTCCTCCTGGTTCTACACTCAGGGAGCACTTCCGATCATGCTCAGGGGACCATATGTGGTGCCGGAAATCAAATCTAAACTGGCCACTTGCAACACAAACACCATACCTGCTAAACTTCCTCTGTGACTGAAATGCCCTTAAAAAAAATTTTAAAAAAACATTATCTGACCATTCATGCATCATTTCTAAAGTGCTGATCTTTTGTGTTTTTATTTTTGGGGCACCATACCCAGTGGTGTTCAGAGCTTATTCCTTACTCAGGGATCACTCCTGGCAGGGTTTGGGGAGCCCTATGTGATGCTGCCAGGAATTAAACCCAGGTTGACCATGCGCAAGGCAAGAATCTTACCAGCTGCACTATCTCTCCCACTGGGTGCTGGCTTCACAGAAGTTTTGTATCATATTTATTTGAAAAAATAATACTCACTTTGATGAATGGATGCTGCTGTCTCATTATTTGCAACTTTAAAAAAAATTCTGATTTGTAAACAAAAAATAAGCTCAACCTATAAAAAAAAAAAATAAGGGCCCAAAAGATAGTACAGCAAGTAGAGCATTTGTCAACAGGGGAGCAAAATACCAACTGAGCCCCTGAGCCCCGTTTGGTCTCCTGAACCCACCAGGAGTGATCCCTAAGCACAGAGCCAGGAGTAGGGCCTGAGTGCCACCACTAAGTGTGACAATAAAAGAAGTAGGAACACTCCTAGAGGATCTTATTTGAAAATTTTCTGATTCAATTACTTGGCCTTCATCATCTAAGATAAACCCTGGCATACTGTCAAGGCCCCGAGCTTCCTGACACTTAATAACAAAGTAATTAAGAATATAGTAAATGATCTGTATGAAACTGGTATTTTATTTTATTTATTTTTTAAATTTTATTGAATCACTGTGAGATAGTGACAAGCTTTCATGTTTGAGTTACAATCACACAATGATCAAACACCCATCCCTCCACCAGTGCACATTTCCCACCACCAATATTGCCAGATACCCCTCTTTTCCCACCCTCCCCCTGCCTCCATGGCAGACAATATTCCCCATACTCTCTCTCTATTTTTGGGCATTATGGCTTGCAACTCAGACACTGAAAGGTCATCATGTTTGGTCTATTATCTACTTTCGGCATGCATCTCCCATCCCGACTGGTTCCTCCAGCCATCATTTTCTTAGTGATCCCTTCTCTATTCCATCTGCTTTCTCCCCTCTGCTCATGGAACAGTCTTCCAGCTATGGGGCAATCCTCCTGGCCTTGGGTGTCAGCCTCATATGATGTTATTCTATGCTCCACAAATGAGTGCAGTCCTTCTATGTCTGTCCCTCTCTTTCTGACTCATTTCACTTAGCATGATACTCTCCATGTCTATCCATTTAAAAGCAAATTTCATGACTTCATCTCCCCTAACAGCCACATAGTATTCCACTGTGTAGATGTACCAGAGTTTCTTTAACCAGTCATCTGTTCAAGGGCATTTGGGTTAAAACTGTTACTTTAATAATGACAAGACACAAACTTCTGCTAAGAAGACTTCAGTAGTTAAACAACTAGATAATTATATATATATATATATATATATATATGTACATACATGCATATCACAATCAATTGAAGTAAGGTCAGATTTGAACCCAATGTATTAAACTTTATTAAAATCTTCATTTCTATATTGTTAGTGTGGCTCTCAGTCTGGACCTCTGAGAACCACAGCATCCTGTAGACACACAATATCATAGATAATGAGTTCCAACAAAATTCAATAAAGGGATTGTGGCCATCCTCTCTTCTCACTTGTTCAAGGTTTACCTTGGTGAGTAATCTAAGTTACAGCTATGCATTGCTAAAATAGGTTGCAGAATATGAAAGGATGCAATTTTCTTTAAGGAGGTAAATAGTGACTTATTGTGCTGCTTAAAAATACAATAGATTTCCTGAGGACCTATCTTTTGATTTCACTGTACAAGGCCACTGTACAATGTCCTTGAAATTATAAGGAGTTACCTTCAAAATGAACTCTTTCCAAAGGCACACAGGAATATTTTTAGTGGGGCACCCAATTATATTTCAAGGGGTAGAACATCATTATCTGATCCTCTCCTTTATTTATATTGGTGTGTAGTCTTATATAAACCTTTTAGACATTTCTGTACGACCTTAGATGCGTGTACTTTTATTAAGCTTTACTCTATAGTAAGTTGTTTTGTACTCTCATCTATAATGCTACCCAAGGCCTTTCATTGGCAAAACTATTTTTCCCCAATAGAACTTAAATGAGAAAAATAAAATGATCACAGAAATATTTACCTAAGAACCTAAGAGTTTAGGGGTCGTAGGGTCTTGCACTCTTTGGTTCTCCTACTTAGACCCATATGGTCCCCCAAGCACTGCCAAAAATTATTCCTGAGTGCAGAGCCAGGAGTCACCTCTGAGCGCCATCCTGAGTGTGTACAAGAACCAAAATATTAACCCAAGAGTTTAGTGACTTTGTATTTTCATATCTTTGTCAAGAATAGGAAACAAATTCTAAAATGAAGTTCCAGCTAATATATATCATCCAGGTCAAGTTTCAAAAATTTAGGAAAAAAATCGAAATAGAGTAGAAAGATAGGGAAAATACTGAGTAACAGAAAGAGAAGAAAGAAAGAAAGAAAGAAAGAAAGAAAGAAAGAAAGAAAGAAAGAAAGAAAGAAAGAAAGAAAGAAAGAAAGAAAGAAAAAAGCAAACAGAAAAGTATTAAAAAGAAACCAGTTATTAGCAGTATCGTTGACATAACAGCATGAAAAAAAATAATTCAGGTTCCAAGTGGCTCTCATTCACCTGTATGGAATCATAAAGTAAAAATCAAAACTACATGCAAAGATCTAATTAATACGTTAATAAAGTAAGATGATTGATTAACTTGCATGTATGTGTTCTATGGGGGGGAAATCTTAAGGGCCCAAAAGGTAATTTTTTAATGTCAACAAAATTATCTGATAATTCAAGTAACTAACACTAAGTAATGCTCTGGATATTTCTATGTATTATTTAGGAAACCACATATTTTCACTAATTCAAAAATGGAGCTACCTGGAGGATTTCCAGAGACAATTTAAATATCTTATATGAGGATCTTACTAATGCCAACCTGCTTATTTAGTTGATCTTAAGAAACAATATTTACAAAACCCCGATGTCTTCCTATAAATGGTCTCATATTGTGTTTTCATATTGTGTTTTCACAATACGAATTGTTGGCACCTGAATTGTTTGCTACTGAATTGTTGGCATCCTGAAATCAATTCCCACTGGTGATGTAGGAAAAGTTCCCCCACATCAACAAAAATTTCTCAGGCAACAATAGGCTAAGAATTCAGCTCAGTTCTGGAGACAGTGTCATATTCCACTGGCTAAGGGCAAAGTTTCACAAGATAACCCTCCACTTTGGGTTCTAGTGGAAAGTCCCGAGCAAGGCTAAACTTCTGTAAACCTAACAAGCTATAGATAATAAGTTCCCCAAACCTTTCCTCAGACTTCAGGCCTGTCACAAACCTAGATTATTATCTGTGTTTCAGATCATTTGACTCCTAGTCAGAGGTTTCCAGGACACCTCTCTCAGGTTCTATCAGTCTTCTAGAATAGCAGGCAAAACTCAGAAGAAACCACTTACTCACTATAAATTGCAAAGGAGACTAAAGAACAAGAATCAACACCCAGATTGAAGAAAAGGCATACGTTAGCAGGCACTCTACCACTGAACTGAAACTTTTGTGTATCTACCAAGAAGCACTGAAGATCTTTCTATTGTATTTTTATGGAGATTTCATTATTTAGTCATGATTTGTTAACTCATTGGCCAGTGGCAATTATTTATTTATTTATTTATTTATTAATTTATTTATTTATCTATTTATTGCTTTTTGGGTCACTCCCGGCGATGCACAGGGGTTACTCCTGGCTCTGAGCTCAGGAATTACTCCTGGCAGTGTTCAGGGGACCATATGGAATGCTGGGAATCAAACCCGGGTCGGCTGCATGTAAGACAAACACCCTACCCGCTGTGCTATTGCTCCAGCCACTGGCCAGTGGCAATTAAACTCAACTTCTTGTACCTCTCCACTCACTGAAGGTCAAAGTGGATAAAATTGGAAGGGATTTTTTTTTCTTTTAAATCTTTCAGTGGATAGGGAATTTGCCTTTCTTGCAGCCTACCCGGGTTTGATTCCTCCACCCCTCTCCGAGACCCTGGCAAGCTACCAAGAGTATCCCACCTCACGGCAGAGTCTGGCAAGCTACCCATGGAGTATTTGATACACCAAAAACAGTAACAAGTCTCACGATGGAGACGTTACTGGTGCCCACTCAAGCAAATCGATGAGCAATGAGATGACAGTGAGACAGTGATTAAATCACTGTGAGTTTAAAGCATTACAAAATTGTTCATGATTGTGTTCAGTCATACAGTGTTCCAACACTCATCCATCCACCAGTGTAATTTCCCAGCACCAGTGTCCCCAGTTTCCCTCCTACCTCTTCAAAACACACCTCTACCCCAGCCTGCCTCTATGGCAGACACCTCTCTTCTCTCTTCTTTTCTCTTTCTTTCATTTTAGGCATCATGGTTTATAATACATATGCTTAAAAATTATCATCTATATCCCTTTACCTGCTTTCAACTCTCAGTTCTTGTCCAGAGTGATCACTGCCAACTAGTATTGTCATAATTGACCCTCCTCTATCTTAACTACCCTCCATCTCCCACATCATTGACCCACCATTGACCAGTGCCTCTGGCTCATTTTTCCTGGCCTTGGATATTAGTTTCATACTGCTTTTTTGAAAATATACCTGGGGGGGTCCAAAAACACACAGTAGAAATACCATCTGCACTTTTATTTTCATTCCAGCACTATACACTACCCAGAATCTGGAAACAACCTGTGTGCCTGAGAATAGACATAGGGATAAAGACGCTATGGTATATCTACACAATGAAATACTACACGGATGTTAGGAAAAATGAGGTATTGAAATTTGTCTATAAATGGATAGAGTTGGAGAGCATCATGCTGAGTGAAATGAGTCTAAAGGAAAGGGACAGATATAAATTGACTGCACTCACTTGTGGGATATAAAAATAAAGAATTGGAAGTTTTAATAACCTAGTCTTGTAGTTGTCTTCCCAGATCCCATCTTCAGATGCTTTCCAAAAGTTACATAAATTAACCTAGCAAAAGATATCTTTTTTTCTTTCTTTTTGGGTCACACTAGGCAATGCACAGGGTATACTCCTGGCTCTGCACTCAGGAATTACTTCTGGCAATGCTCAGGGGACTATATGCGATGCTGGGAATCGACCTCGGGTTGTTGGCTGCATGCAAGGCAAACGTCTTACCTGCTATACTATCACTCCAGCCCCACAAAAGACCTCTTTAGCATTAACAGTACTTGATAAATTCCAAGGGGTTTTGAGAGAACTGTGAGTCAAGAAATGTGGATTAAGAGCAACTATCTTTGAGTAATATATTTTGGTACCCTGAATGTATTTCACACAAATAACAAAATTGTCCCCACCCAGTGACTTTTATAGAGTTGTTTTACTTTTGGTAAAAGCAAGAGACTTCAAATGTTTCATCTCCTTCTCCCTTATGTTGAATCTCCAAATGAAAACATAGATAAATTCAATTATTCAGATATATTTTATGTGCCATGCATTTTGCTAACAATGGACTCTAATAAATTGCAACCATTGTTTTTTTAATTAATGAATCACCGTGAGGGTACAGTTACAGATTTACATATTTTCGTGCTTGTGTTTCAGTCATACAATGTTCGAGAACCCATCCCTCCACCAGTGCCCATTCTCCACCACTGATAACCCCAGTATCCCTCCCACTCCCCATCCCATCCCCCTCACCTCACCCTGCCTCTGTGGCAGGGCATTTCCTTTTGTTCTCTCTCTCCTTTTGGGTGTTGTGGTTTGCAATAGAGGTATTGGGTGGCCATCGTATTCAATCTATAATCTACTTTCAGCATGGGAGATGAATGCTAAAAGTAGACCATTGTATGATCATCTAATCTTTGATAAGGGAGCAAGAGATGTGAAGTGGAGCAAGGAAAGCCTCTTTAACAAATGGTGCTGGCACAACTGGACAACCACATGCAAAAAAATGGGCGTAGACCTTGACCTGACACCATGCACAAAAGTCAGATCAAAATGGATTAAAGACCTCAACATTAGACCACAAACCATAAGGTACATTGAAGACAAGGTCGGCAAAACCCTCCACGATATTGAAGATAAAGGTATCTTCAAAGGTGACACAGAACTAAGCAATCTAGTAAAAACAGAGATAAACAAATGGGACTACATTAAACTAAAAAGCTTTTGCACCGCAAAAGATACAGTGACCAGAACCCAAAGACTATCTACAGAATGGGAAAGGATATTTACACAATACCCATCAGATAAGGGGTTGATATCAATGGTATATAAAGCACTGGTTGAACTCTACAAGAAGAAAACATCCAACCCCATCAAAAAATGGGGCGAAGAAATGAACAGAAACTTTACCAAAGAAGAAATACGAATGGCCAAAAGGCACATGAAAAAGTGCTCTACATCACTAATCATCAGAGAGATGCAGATCAAAACAACCACAAGATACCACCTCACACCACAGAGACTAGCGCACATCCAAAAGAACAAAAGCAACCGCTGTTGGAGAGGATGTGGCGAGAAAGGGACCCTTCTACACTGCTGGTGGGAATGCCCACTGGTTCAGCCCTTCTGGAAAACAATATGGACGATTCTCAAAAAATTAGAAATTGAGCTCCCATTTGACCCAGCAATACCACTGCTGGGAATATATCCCAGAGAGGCAAAAAAGTATAATCGAAATGGCATCTGCACATGTATGTTCATCGCAGCACTGTTTACAATAGCCAGAATCTGGAAAAAACCCGAATGCCCTAGAACGGATGACTGGTTGAGGAAACTTTGGTACATCTATACAATGGAATACTATGCAGCTGTTAGAAAAAAGGAGGTCACAAATTTTTTATTTAAGTGGATCGGCATGAAAAGTTTCATGCTAAGTGAAATGAGTCAGAAAGAGAGAGACAGACATAGAAAGATTGCACTCATCTATGACATATAGAATAACAGAGTGGGAGACTAACACCCAAGAATTGTAGAAACAACTACCAGGAGGTTGACTCCATGGCTAGGAGGCTGGCCTCACATTCTGGGGAAAGGGCAACTCAGAGAAGGGACCACCAACTATAATGTAGTCGAAGGCCATGTGGGAGAAGGGAGTTTTGGGCTGAATGAGGGCTAGAGACTGAGCACAGTGGCCACTCAACACCTTTATTGCAAACCACAATAGCTAATTAGAGGGAGAGAATAGAAGGGAATGCCCTGCCACAGTGACAGGGTGGGGTGGGGGGGAGATGGGATTGGGGAGGATGGGAGGGATGCTGAGTTTACTGGTGGTGGAATATGGGCACTGGTGAAGGGATGGGTTCCGAACTTTGTATGGGGGAAGCATAAGCACAGATGTGTATAAATCCGTAACTGTACCCTCATGGTGATTCATTAATTAAAAATAAATAAATTTATTAAAAAAAAAAGCCCTCAAATACTGAACACAATGGCCACTCAACACCTTTATTGCAAACCACAACACCTAATCAGAGAGAGAGAACAAAAGGGAATTCCCTGCCATAGTGGCAGGGTGGGGTGGGGGGAGACGGGACTGGGGAGGGGGGGAGGGATGTTGGGTTTACTGGTGGTGGAGAATGGGCACTGGTGAAGGGATGGGTTATCGAACTTTGTATGGGGGAAACATGAGCACAAAGATGCATGGATCTGTAACTGTACCCTCACGATGACTCTCTAATTAAAAATAAACTAATAAAAAAAAGTAAAAATAATCTGTTTTAATTAAAAGAAAACGCTTCATGCTCCCACCTTGAGTTATACATCTTTCTACACAAGGAATTCTGCATTTAAAGTAACAATGAGGTCAATACCACACTACCCCTATAGAGTTTCTGCAATACTTGAAAGCCTGGCACCTAGGGGCAAAGTCCTATTTTCCTCCCTTATTCTGCTTCCTAGAAGGAGGGCCCTGAGATATCTTTAGCCCATGGACCTCCCAGAAAACCATGTCTATGGTATGGTTCACTGCTTAACAAATAAAGACACTGAAGTTCAGCTCCATTTTCCTGTGACTCTGTGTAAATCGAAATTGGGTCATAAGTGCTGCTGCCTATAAAAAGCAGTAGGTCAGGAAAACCATTTCATAACTTAATGTGGAGGAATAGTCAGACTCACGTTACCATGGTATTTATGAGAGAGGAGAACAAAAAGAAAGCGCCACAAGTGCAAGGTAAGATTTTTGTTAAAACAGAGGAGCTTATAGTGACAACATATTTTCATAGGAAAAGATTTGGTCTTCAGACTTGTTTTTGTTTTGTCTGAAAGATGGAAGCTCACGAAATTTTTTTATGTGATTATTCCAATGGAGGGCAGAAAATGTAGCCACTTAAGGCTAGTCACAATTCTTAGGAGAAAATTGTTACCCTCCAACATTTGATCTGGGTAAAATCAGGCTAAGATTAATATCAATTTTCTCTTCTACAGAGAAGCTGTCTTACAGAAAGAGTGTAAAAACAAAACAAACATTTGATGCAGTTTGCAGAAATAAGGATGCCATGTGATCTGACTAGGTCAATCTTTGAAATTGATTCAGTGCTTATAAAGGTCAAGCAAGAGTCATAGATGAGTAAATGCAAATTGGGTAGGAGTAGTGGACATCATGCCTAAAAGTCAGAATTTATGACCAAATTCAATTTTATAAGACTGTTTACAAGATAGATGCCTTACTTGAGGCCCCAGTTTAGGATCACTGGATTGCATGATTTTCTGCAGAGGTGGACAAATAGACTTGAACCTAGGGTCTTCACACAACAAGCCAAGAATTGAGCTACTTCCCTTTTACAGCATATATTACTGAGTTGATTTTCAGCTCACTCTAATATCTTGTTCTCCAGGAAAACTTGCTATTATTTCTTTCTGCATAGAGAGACGGCTATGTCCACGCCATCTTTCCAGGCAACAAATACACGCATATACTATCCTGCTAGATAACATACAGAAACTGTGCCCCAGTCTACCATAGTCATCACTATGATCACAGGTGCTGTCAGTTTGACACATTCTCTGTTTAAAATAAAATTATATTTGTATGAGCTAGCTAATATGTAGCACTGTAGCACTGTTGTCCCACTGCTCATTGATTTGCTTGAGCGGGCACCAGTAACATCTCCATTGTGAGACTCATTGTTACTGTTTTTGGCATATTGAATAGGCCACTGATAGCTTGCCAGGCTCTGCTGTGAGGGTGCGGTACTCTCGGTAGTTTGTCCAGCTCTCCGAGAGGAATCAAACCTGGATTGGCTGCATGCAAGCCCTCTCCATAGTTCTATTCTCTCCTCAACCACAACTATTCTATAGCTATTCCCCGCCTGGAAGCAAAACTGGTGTTAGCACAAAAACATCGTGAGCTGGAGAGTTCTTGAGAATTGCATGAAGGATCTGCATACAAAACTCAGAAAATTAAAAGTTGCTTTATTGTATAGATAAAGTTGATGGGTCCATGTCCCTCCCCAGATGTCTAGGCCTCTCAATTACCCATGAATGACGTCACAGTCCTGCCCATGCCATCTACTGGCCTCCTTGAACATTGACCAGGGCTTGTCCCTGTTGTCCCTGGACCACTCTCTATCCCATGTACTTTCCTCAGTCTCCAGCCATGGCCACATGTGCATGGGTGAGACTCTCACTCAGTGTCTGTATTTTGCCCATGTCTGGTTCTGCGTGACCCATTTCTAATGGGCCCTGTGTTTGAGCACACCACCCTACCTGATCCTGATCCTGGAGGTCTGGGAAGAGAGAGAAAGAGAAATAAAGAGAAAAGAGAGAAAGAGAGAAGAGAAATGAGGCTAGGGGGCTTACTTTTATCTGCTCCAAAGCCCACCCCTTGCCACCCCATTGGTACATTCTGACTGACTCCCTATTCCATGGACCTATGTTTAAAGTGAACTGGCGCTCTACATTTCTGCTCCTTACTGTACCAATGGCAAAGAAAGTAGGGAGAATTCCTCCACACACACTCCCCAAAGATAATAGCTTCTTGTCTATCTGCATCAAAGAATTTGACTTGGTGGTAGAAAAACACCATGACAGTCCCAGATTTACGGCAAAGAGTGAGAAATGAAGTCCCTCAAAAAGGAAAGTGTTAAAATGTTGACGAGTTTACCCACTTAGAAGCATGGGTCAATCTCTACCCTGAGTAGTAAAGACCCCATTATCATTCAGGATAATATACTGTTGGCTATTGGACCCTCTCCTACTCCACCTTGTTTCTGTCTCTGGGGGACTATCTAGAAAACCTAAAAGATTGTGAAGGTTGATGGAGGTATGAAGTCACACATCCATGAGATCCATTATTTGAAGTGAAGAGCATGTGCTTCTTCTTCTGTTTTGCCCATATCTTGTCCAGAACTCAGAAAGAATATCTTGTCTCTTTGGAATTCCATTAGATAAACTGGTCTGGGAACAACTTGCTGTTTGGACGTATGGAAAAGCAATGTTAAGTTTAAATCTAAGTAAGCACGTTGGTCTGAGAAGTCATGGAAGAATTTTGGACTCTGATACTATTTCTCATCCATATAGACTTTTGCTAGGAAACCTCCAGTACCCATGGGAAGTGCTAAGGTTTTCAAGATTCTGTGAATGCTTACGAAGGTTGGTGCTATATTGTCACATATTTTTAAATGAGCTTACATGAATGTAAAAACAGAAGGTCAGCTGAAATTGAGAGTGGAGGGCTATGAATGTGGCCCAGAGGTAGAACACTTGCCTTCCATGCATGAGGGTCTGGATTTGAATCCCAGCACCACAAATCCCCTGAGCATTGCCAGAGTACCACAGAGTATGGTCCAGAAACAAACAAAATAATATAACTGACAGTGGAGAACAATTAGAAGCCTTTTCATCATGGATTTCCACATTTTAAGACTGATACCAGAATTAAGAAGCAGTAAAGCTATTGCAATTCCTCATTAACATCATTGATCAATTCTTGCAAACTTAGAATTTAAGTGAAACAATGTATTACAAAATCAAGAACCTAGTTCCTTTCTTGATAGTGTTGATAAAAAAAAGAAACTCAATGGGGGCTGTAGTGATAGCACAGCGGGTAGGGCATTTGCCTTGCACGCAGCTAACCCGGGTTTGATTCCCAGCATCTCATATGGTCTCCCGAGCACCACCAGGAATGATTGCTGAGTGCAGAGCCAGCTCATAACCCCTGAGCATCGCCGGGTATGACCCCCCCGAAAAAAAAAAAAAAAAAACCTCAAACAACTTTACTCATGAGCCTGCCATGTTTAACAACATCTTCACTATTTTTTTGTGTAGTTCCTCCATGTAATAGCTCACCTCATATTAAATCCCTGCGTCAGTGCTCTCTGAGAGTGGAGAAAGGAAGTTTGACAGGTAGTAGTAGTTGCTTTTATGATCTTCTATTAGGTTTCCCAGAGCCAGCAGTGGAATCTGAGCTTCCTGCATACCCATCAATTAGTATTACCCAGACTGAAGCAGTGAGGCCCAGGAATGGGAGGCACCTGCAGTGTTTATACTGCAGGAACCAGTAACTGTAAATCCACTTGGAGGGAGGCTCTCTGGATGAAAGGGTTTAGGGCCAGAGTGCACCATACAGGACAAGAACACAGATTACCACATGCACCTAACCTGCTGCAATCAGAGTACCAGAGCTGCACAGCACACACAAGTGCAGAAAAATATCGCAAAAGAGAGCTCTCTGGATGTACTAGAATGCATACAACAGTATGTGAGTGGTCTTTTAACATCAGATGTACGAAAGATTCTACTTACTATATTTTTTAACTTTTAAAAAATCATTTGAGGTACTGTGGTTTACAATGATGATTCCATAATCTCAAAACCTCACCTAGCATCAGTATACACCCTCCTTTCCCAACGTTCTCAATGTCCCTCTTTAACCACCAACCCCCAAACTCAGTTATGTGGATTATATCTACTATTCTGTCGCCTTTGGCTCTTTGCTGCTACCTTTCTGTGTTTCTTTAAGTCGCACATGTTTGAAAGATCAATTTGTATTTATCCTTCTACCAACTTCACTCAACATAAAACCTTTAGTTATATCCATGTCACAGCAGACTGCTTGATTTTATTTTTTCTTAGAGCTGCACAGTGTTTCATTGTGTATATATCCACCATAACTTCTTGACCCATTCATCCATGGTTGGGTGTTTGGGTTGTTTTCATATCTTGCTATTTTTATACTAAGTATTGTGTTGAACATAGGTGTGCATGTACCCTTTTGAATTAATGTCTTGTATTTGGGATAGACTGTTCCCAAATAGATAGAATTAGTATGACTGTGTCATACGAGAACTGTAATCTTATTTTGGGGGAGGATCTCCATATTGCCTTCTATAGAGCTAACCTAGACAACATTCCTACCAACAGTGGTTGATGTTTCCTTTCTCACCACAA
Source organism: Sorex araneus (assembly GCF_027595985.1). Taxonomy (NCBI): domain Eukaryota; kingdom Metazoa; phylum Chordata; class Mammalia; order Eulipotyphla; family Soricidae; genus Sorex; species Sorex araneus. Next base: position 185,017,771 of record NC_073306.1, on the reverse strand, counting down.
CCCTTCCAACACTGTCTGTTTCCAGACTTTTTGCCACTCTTACTGGAGTGCGATGATATTTTTACAGTTGTTTTGATTTGCCAATCTGAGTGCCAATAAGAAAATTTTTATGTATCTATTGTCCATCCAGATGTCTTATTTGGAAAACTGTCTTTTAATATCCTTTTGGATGGGCTTGTTGGATTGTTTATTGTTAAGTTTTACTAGTGCTTTATAGATCTTGGATATTATCTCTTTAATTTATTGTGTGTGAATATTTTCTCTCATTCAACTACTTCCTGATTTTATCTGTATTAGAAGCAGTTTTTTATTAGGTGCATACATTTCCCCAAATCATGTTTGACTTGGGATGTTAAATGGCCAAGAGATCATTTAACATCCCGACTCATACATGATAGGAAGGATATGAACCTGATAGGAAGGTTCATTTTTTGAAGTTAGTCACCAAGAACAGGTATTGTAACTCTAGATGAAATTTCAAAGAAAAATAAATAAATACTAAATGAATGAATAAGTCTATAGCTGGGAAAAGAAAGATGGATAAAATACTTGGAGGAAAAATTCTTTGGCTAATACTGAGTAGTAAGCTCCGCTAGAACACTCAATCAATATTCACTATCACTATCACTATCATCCCATTGATCCTCAATTTGCTCAAGCGGGCCCAGTAACATCTCCTTTCATCCTAGACCTGAGATTTTAGCAGTCTCTCTTTACTCGTCCTTCCCAACGGTACCACATTAAAGGCTCTTTCAGGGTCAGGAGAATGAGACCCATCATTGTTACTGTATTTGGCATATGAATACTCCACAGGGAGCTTGCCAGACTCTCCCATGCAGGCAGGAAACTCTCGGTAGCTTGCCAAGGTCTCCAAGAGGGAGAACTAGGCTATAAGAAGTCACACAGCCATTGGGAGCTTGGTTTTACAATCTCTGGATGTTGGCCATTGATGGGATTACATGGCGCCCGGGACAGTTCTGGGTATGACCGCCTAGCTACTGAAAGAGGCCCAGTCCTGATCCAAGCAGGCTTGGAGAACTCAGCCCTGGTCCCACACACCTGGGTTCTTCTGCCAGTTCCTTCATGCGTGAGGCTCTTCCAAATGTGTTGAGAGGGGCATTGAACATGGCTGTGGCTGGGTTCCAGAGATCTTTGGCTGCCGGGGCTCTGCTCAGGGCTGGGAGAGAAACTCAACCCATCCCCTCTGAGGGCCCCTGGTGAAGACAGCCAGGGTAGGGGGCAAGAGACTCTGCCCCAATCAATATTGATTTTGATATTGATTTGGTAAAATGGACCATTTCCTCTTATCTCAAATCTGGTAAGAAAGTAAAGTGTTTGGAGCGTTGGAAACATGCTCCCCAGAGTGCGGGTGTACATTAAGGTTTTAGATTCAAGCCTGGATAATCCCCCAGTGGAAAAACTGACTGAAGTTGACTATGTTCACAGAGCGGAAAGCATGACTAAGCTGCTACTGCACAAGGCCAAATGACATCCAGCCGAAATGTGACTGTTGCTTTCCTGGGGTATCATAACACAGTTCTGGATGCCAGGAATTCGAAATCAAGGTAGCTGCTGGGAGTAGTTGCTGCAAGGGTCTCAGGAGAATCCATCCTTCTGTTTCTCATCCAACTCACAGTCTAGGCATTCCTTGGCTAGGAGCTGCTGAAATTCAATCTTTGTCTTATTCTTCACATAGTCTCCTTCCCCCTTATTTTTCTCATTTAAGGAAATTTACCACTGGAACTAAGGTGTAGTTGGATATTCCAGGATGAGTACCTCTTCAGAACATTAACTTTTTTCATCTGCAAATGCCCATTTCCCAAATAAGATTACTTTCACGGATTCCAGAGGTTAGAGCAAAGATGCATCTCTTCCAGAGTCAGCACTCAACACTGGCCTTCTGACTGACTCTCTGAAAGTGAAATATAACTTGATTTTAAAGGTGATTTTGACAAGAGTGTCAGAGTATTAAGAGATAACAGTGGAGTGCCTTTTTAAGAGGGTAACAAGAGAACCAGAAAAGCAGGCAGTTGGTGAGAAGGTGTTGATTGTGTTGTAGGTTCACTCAGTGCTGGATGTGAAACTTCTAAAAAAAATTACAATGAAGGAGAGAGAGCATCAATCTGAAAACACCAACCCTGGACCCAGGGAAGTAGTAACAGCAGTAAAGAGCTTGCCTTCTGCACAGTTGACCTGATTTCAATCTTTCACACCCATATGATCATCTCAAACGCAGTTAGGAGTAAGCCCTGAATACAGAACCAGGAATAAGCCCTGAGCACTGCCGGGTGTGGCTCAAACACCGGAAAGAAAATAAAAAGAGTTAAGAGCATCAACTATGCCAACAAGAACAGAAAACTCACCAACATCCTAGTCTACTTCTAATATCTTTAATTTCTTCTTCCTTCCCTGCTTCAAAACAGAAACCTCAGTTCAGTTGGGAGATCACTTGAAATGGGACAGAAGTCCACATATACCTCCTTTTATAAAAACAAAGGATCCTCTATAGTTGGATTTTCCTAGGACAGTCTTACCTTTACATGAAAATTAATTAGTAAACATACGGCGTGAGAACTTCTAAGTCATGACTATGTTTTCTATCTGATTGATCCCAGGACTGTGATATTCAGGGGTGGGGGGGGAAATGTTGGGGGATTAGGAATAGGGTAGGAGGGATCCTTGGAACACTGGTGAATGGAAATGGGAATTCTGATTTTAGGTGTGGTGTTGAAATAATATATTCATAGAAACTATAGTTAACAGCATTGTAAATCCTGGTACTGCAATAGTTTAAACATTTAATAAAATCATGTAATCTGAGAAAAGAATGTGATCTGTCAAAAAGCCATTCAAATTTAAGGAGTTGGTTTGTTTATTTGGTTTTTGGTCCACACTCAGCTTACTCCTGGGTCTGTGCTCAGGGCTCACTCCTGGTAAAGCTGCAGAGACCATATGTTGTTCAGGGCATTGAATCTGGGTCAACCATAAACAAGGCTAGTAACACCTCGCCCCCAACCTTCCCTCACCCCAAATGCTACGATTGCCTAAACTCTCATCCAGAGATTCAGCAAGAACTTTACTTACACACTGAACACTCTTTAAAGAAGTGAGTAAAATTGAAATAAAGTCATACATTGAATTTTAATTATCTTCTATTACTTTAATTGGCCAAGATACAGTAAAAAAAAGCAATATCTGAAAGGGTTCCTTAATTCAGAACTGTAACATGACAAATGGGGTTGATTTGCTATTTATTAAGAAGTGTTGCCCCACAGTTTGGAAAAAGAAAATAAGAATTAAATTCAGATTTCTCTCCAGCATATACAAATAAGGTCCAAATTATATTCAATGAACTCTGATATCAAGCTCCCATTCATTCTCATAAGGAAGATACACTTTAATCAATGTGTTGATAGATATATTTTGGCTTTATCCTGGGTCCTTTGTATTGTCAAAAGCTGACATTATTCAGGACTAGAAATAACTCTAATGACCATTCATTACTGGACACTGCCTCTTGATTCTCTGCCCCAAGTCTGTTTTAATTTCTACACTTGGTTGAGCAAATGTTTAAACATTTGTTTTCTCATACAATTTAGAAAGATTATATGCCCCACCCCGCACAAATACCCTGCAGAAGGCAAGTTAGGGTTGCTAGTCCTATAACCCACGGCAATCTTTGCTGAGTGGCATGTGCATTTCTCTGTAGACACTTTGTCACAGCTATTCTCTGTCGGGGTCAGTATTCCTCTAAACACAGTGGTGAGAAAGAGAGTGAGTTTTAAATGCATTTTTGAGAAAGACTGATTTCTTGCTTTTAATAAAATATTAAAATGCATCTCCTATTATGCTAAAATATAGATACCATGATTATTTTGACTCAATAAATATGCCCCTGGCAGAAGCTGAGCCCAGAAGCTCAAGAGAATGCTCACACAATAACTTTTTGCCTGGCATCATTAAATTACAGTTTTTAAATAACTGTGAAAATTCAAATGGCAGAGTTCATGGACACAAACAAAAGATGCTAGTTCATAAAAAAAAGCTGGTGTCAAGAAATTATTGGAAGTTAAAAGTTATAGAAGATGAAAAATTTGAAACACAAATACATGGGAAATCATTATAAAGTAAGCCTATAAAAATATCGAAGACCTTACCTCTAAAACTAAAATATGAATTCCTGGTAAATTACATTTGATGTCATCTTTTAGCTATTGGAATGGATACATTACTATGCAGTAGGAAAATGCAACTATTTGGGGTTAGGGGATAGGAGCCACACGTGGCTTTGCTCAGTACTTATTCCTGAGTCTATGCATTGGGATGTCTTCTTGTGCTGCCCAGAGGACCAAAGGCAGTAGCAGAAATCAAATCAAGGTCAGCCATGGGTAAGGCAAGTGAGTTAACCTCTATCGCATCTCTCGAGGTCCAAAATTCCACTATTTTTAATTGCCTTACAATTAAACAAAGGGAATATTTTGTTTTATGTCATTGTTTTGTGTCATTTAATGATTAATGTCATTAATCAATAATTAATTCTTAATTTTTCTGTATAAGTATACAACTATACAAGTATATGTTAGAACCTTATGTCATATGTATGTGTTATTATGAATTATTCTACTAAGATTCTCAGTGCCCATACACTGTCACTGTCATCCCATTGCTCATCAATTTGTTCGAGCGGGCACCAGTAATGTCTCTCATTGAGAGACTTATTGTTACTGTTTTTGACATATCCAATACGAACAGGTAGCTTGCCAGGCTTTGCCGCGCGGGCTCGATACTCTTGGTAGCTTGCTGGGCTCTCCGAGAGGGGCAGAGGAATCGAACTCAGGTCGGCCACGTGTAAGGCAAAAGCCCAACCATGTGCTACCACTCCAGCCCAGTGTCCATACAAAGTTAACAAATTTAACACTATAAATTCTGCTCATTCTCATCCTCATTATTATATTGGCTAATATTTATTGAATCATTCTGCCTCATACATGCCAAAAGCTTAAAATGCTGTTTTGTATATTCTGCATCACCCAGAAAGTGAAGCTCCCCCAGATAGACAGAATCACACACACAAAAAATGTCTCTTCCCGCCTCCCCCCAACCCCCCCTCAAATCCTGGCCAAGGGCAGCTCAGTTCATTGCTCAATTTACTAAACCATTACCTCTCAAGAAAAAAAGGAGACATTAATTTATTTTTAAGGAAAGTGATTATTCCTCTAAAGGAAAATTAATTACCCTCAAAGTATCACCATCTGTTTTAATGTTTTCAAGTCAAAACTTTCAAGAGAGAACATAATATCTTTAAAGTGTCTCCAATGGTAGGACCCAGTGGCCTTTGTCATTGGTACAATACTATCTATCCTATATCAAGAAACTGAACAGGAAAGTGATGTTTTATGTCTTGTCAGAGAGCTGCCTCAAAAAGATCTTCCTGAACGCAACATAACAACATTTATATCTAGAAGAGGTCAAAATACTGTAGAGTTGAATAATTCATATATAGCACAAAAATGAAGGAGTGCTACAATCAGATGAGAATGATCATAATAAATGACAACAATTTCAGAAAAATACCTTGTACAATTTCTTAACTTCATAGGGAAAAAGTATTTATCTATAACTGGACTTTTATTATTATTTCCTCTGAATTTATTCTAGAAAGATACAGTGATGAACAAAAATGTACTGATGACTCTAAAGCAGTTTATAGAATACTTCAAGAGAAGGGAAGTTATCCAATAGCTGTAGAAAATCCTGAAATGGATATATGTATGGGACATATGTGGCACCTTCTAGCCAATGATAACAGTATAAGTTACTCTTTGTTGATCAGTTGCTGTGTATCTGATTCTCTGCTAAGCACTCTGCCTGGATTTTCTCCATTTAGTCTTTCAAATGAGCCAGTCAAATCAAAATTACATTATAATTCAGTGATGTGAAAGCAAATACTTAGAGAGGTTAATACATCCAAAATAGTTGCAGCTTGTATATGTTCTATTTTTTTTTATTTAAACTGCTTCATATACTTTTAAAGATGGAGAGATATTTGAAAGCAAATGATTATAATTATCAGTCAAAATTGGTTTAATTCTGCTTGTGAATCCTAGAGAGCACTCATATTTGACCATAAATAATGTCTGACTCAGATCGGCCTTTGGGAGCCTTTTATGAACTCAAGGTTGAATAATTTTAATAAACTTTTTCTTGGAAAAATTGGTATATCCATAGAATAGTTGCAAGGATAGTACAAAGAATTTCATCATTCTTTTCACTTGATTTCAGTTTCTTGTTGTTACTGTTTTACACCTGTCAAACCTATTTCAACATCGATTTTTACAAGTTTAAATCTACATTTTATTCAGTTTTCACCAGGTTTTCCATAAATATTCTATTTCTATTCTACAGTCCCACCCAGAAGGCTATATTGCATTTAGTTATCTCTTTGTCTAGGTTATAGCAGCTTTTCAGATTTTTTCCTATTTTTTATCATCTTGACTAGTTTGAATATCTGTGTGCTACTTTGTGCAGTGTTTCTCATATGACAACTTTGATTTACTGTGATCGTTTCACAATGAATATTAATATTAAATCATTGTTATAATGTGAAACCAATTTAATATTACACATTAATTATTACCATGTTATAAATATTTTATTATATTCTTAAATAACATTAACAATATAACAAAATAATTATGTGCAATATGCTAGATATTGTTATATGTTGAACTTAAATAATCAAAAGAATAAACTGCCCAATAAATAAGATTAATTGAGTGAGTAAATTAATGACTAAAAGGTGCCCTGGAGTAAAATCATCAGCAATCCATATTTTGATAATTAAAGTTAAGGTATTCAGATATTTTTATAAGTTTATTGAAAAACTATTTCTCCTGTGTTGGTATTTCAAATTTTTATCTTTTGGATTTTGAACTTCCAGTAATATTTTGGCACTAGGTTTTCTGTGAAGCAGGATCTTTTGTTCATGTACATGAACTCTTTGCCATTTGAATTTTCACAGATATTTAAAAACTAATTGAATGATACTTGGTAAAAAATTATTGTCTGAGCATTCCTTGAGCTACTTCTGGGTTCATCTTCTGCCAGAGGCATATTTCATCATTATCATCATCATCATCATCCCATTGATCATTAAATTTCTCTAGCGGCCTCAGTAACGTCTCCATTCATCCTAGCCCTGAGATTTTTAGAAGCCTCTCTTTACTCATCCTTTCCAATGGTGCTGCATTGGAGGCTCTTTCAGGGTCAGGTGAATGAAAGCCATCATTGTTACTGGGTTTGGCATATGAATACACCATGGGGAGTTTGTGAGGCTCTTCCATGTGGGCAGGAAACTCTAGGTAACTTGCCAGGTTCTCCCAGAGGAAAAACTAGGCTATAAGATGTTGCGTGGTCTCACGCTTCCAGGAGCTTGTTTTTATAGTCTCTGGATGTTGGCCGGATTTGGTGGGATTACACAGTGTGGGGGTGGAGGAGGGGCAGTCTCTAGGTGTGACCGCCTAGCTACTGAAAAATGGGGAATCTGGGTGGAAGAGGCCCAGTCCCAATCCGAGCAGGTGTGGAGATCTAAGCCTTGGGTCCCACCCACCAGGGTTCTTCTGCAGGTTCCTTCATGTGTGAGGCTCATCTGAAGTGTGGAGAGGGGCCTTGAGCATGGCTGTGGCTAGGCTCCGGAGGTCTTCTGCCATGGGAGTTCTGCTCTGAGCAGGGAGGGAAACTGAAGCCCACCCCCTCCTAGGGGCCCTGGGGAAGACAGCCAGGTGCGGGGCAAGAGACTTTGCATATTTATTAGGTATAAATTATCATAATTTCTACATTTGTTTGAAATTTCAAAAATAAAGAAATCAATGAGTTAAAACATAATTTGTTTATGGAGGATAAACATGGTAGAACTTTCTGTATCTTGACTGTGAATCCAAGGATGCATATATATCTTCGTTTCTTCGGAGTAATTATAGGTTAGTGACCCAAAAAATACATTCTTTCATTCCAGGTTTTGTCAAATGAATCAATATATAAAGAAAATTGAAAATCAAGTTTCTTGGTGTTGGAAAGAGAACGAAGAGATCAATGTGCCTATTAAGCAAGAATACAGGCATTCTTGCTTAAACAGAAAGTGCTCACCAATACTTTTGACCCTCGTACCATATTCCACCTTAGCTCACCTGTTTTGTTTGAAGCATGCAAGATTAATCTTCTGAAACATGTGTTTAATTTGTTTTCACTAATTAATAATAAATGTCTAAAGGTGATCCTTTGTTTTGGTTAAGCAATAGTTTTCAATAACTAAAATCATAGTCCCTCTCAATCTGCATCCTTCACTCAGAATATGGCACTTTCTTATCACCATTTGTCTCTTCTAGAGAGGTCAGATGCTTGCCTAGTTACCTCTCTTACCTTCTTATGTTCATCCCTTTTCTCTCTTTGGGTTATCTTCCTGAACTTGGTAACATAGGGTTGGTAACAAGTGGGTATGCCTGAAACTCAACTATAAATAGCTCTGTAAATCACAGTGCCTAAATAAAAAATTAAAAAATAAAAAATGCTAAAGACTTCCTCTCATTCCATCCAACTTTCAGCAAATTGCAAGATCTCATCTTTTCATAGCAGAGTAGTATTCCATTTCCAGTAAAAATATACCCAAAGATATGGCCAATAAAATTATAACCAAAAAGACCCCAGTTTGTAGGACAGGGGAAAGGGTGTAAAAATGGTGTAGGAGTCTTGGTACTCTGTTGGTGAACATGGTACAGCAGCATTGTAAGTATAAAATAGTATTGGTATATAAATAAAGGGCTTGAGCCTTGTAAAGCAGGTAAAGGCACTTGCTTTGCATATATTCAACTCAGGTTCAATCTCCGATACCCCATATGGTTCCCTTGAGTACCACCAGGAATGATTCCTGAGCACAAAGCCTGGAGTAAGTCCTGAGCACCAACAGAAGGGCCCTAAAGCAAAGCAAACAAAACATAAGTAAAAAATTTAAATTAATAAATTGAGATTTATGGAAAAAATACCCTAACATAATCATATTCATAGATCAAAGGAAAGGGAGATTAACTCCATTTAAAATCTATCCAGAGGGGCATAAATAAATTTTCCATGGATATAAATGTGTTTAAGTGATGCTTACATACCTCATTCTCTGTGGTTCTTTCCTGAATTTTCCATGTCACAAAAGACCTCATCAACAAACTGGTGTAAAGAAAAAGAATGTGTATCATCTATTCTTACTCAGAAAGGTAATGTGGAAAAAAATTTGTATAGGATCCACCAGAAAAAAATATTATCCTCACTTGAGTACATCAAAATTTGCAAAGTGAAAAGATTTTATAATGCAATCATATTGCTTCCTCTGTTCTTTAAGGATCAGTAGGAATGGATTTTGTGACATCGCACAGTTAAAACTCCCCAGAGATAAGCCCCCTTGCTTACTGAAGAGAATTAATTTTTTAAAAGCTCCTGCTACTCCAATGACAAATTGGAAACTCCCTTCTCCAGACCCATCAGAATAACTGTGCTACATAGGAGATAAAATAAAAAGTGATTTGAAACCATGGGGGTTCTAAGGATGATGAATCCTGATAAAGGAAAAATGAAAAGGTAGGATATTCTTTCTGTTTCTAACTGAGTCTTTTTGGTTATTTTTCTTTTGACTGTATAACAAGATAGGTTTCAGATATGCAAAAAAGGTAGTTTGCAGAAGAGAGATGGGAGAGTTCTGAATCGTGCTGTGTGTTGAGAATTCCAAATCCCCAGAGACTATCCAGAACAGGCCTTGAGAGTTTTCACAAAATAAGAGAAGTGGGGTTCTCAGCAAGCAGTATGACCAGTGAAAAGGTCTCCATAGCTAATCAGGGGCAAGGATGGTAAATGCGGGATTCTAACCCAAACAATACATTTTCAATTATAGCTCTACTAGAGACAGCTATCTAGTATCTGAGGTTCTCGTTCATTTATTTATTTAACAAACCTTTCATGTTTTCATGAGTTTCAGTCACACACTGATCGAACACCTATCCCTCCACCAGTGTACATTTTCCACCACCAATGTCCCCCATATCCCTCTCTCCCTCTCCCCATGTCCTGCCAGTCTCCCTGCCTCTATGGAAGACAAGAAATCAAGAAAGAACTATGCATCCATTGGAGTAAGTAGCTAACAGTGATAGGGAAGAGATTAAAGGAACAGTGAAGCCACTAAGAAGTTGGGAGAGACAGGATATTGGAGTCAGGAGACCATGAAAGCATAAGCTTTTGAGCAATTGCTAGAAACCTTAGAAAAAGTTAGTCTTTCCAGAAAGCAAAGAAAAAGATGCCCAGCACTACCTAAATCATAAGGGATACAGTGACCCCAATTTATATCTTGGTTACAAATCTATACTTTTGCAATATATATATAACTAAAGATTTATAAAGCTAATCAAAAGTTAAGAATTTCTAAAGTTTTAACCATCTGTTTTCAAAAATTTCTCTGCACCCTCTATTTTTTAGCCTGCATAGTTGAAAAGCAAGCACAATGGGAAATTTCTAATGATTTACCACACATATTATCATCCACTCCACCTAATCACTCAAATATGAACCCAGCACTGAGCCTTAGGAGACTTATATTAAGTGGAATTAAGTAGTTAATTTTCTAGGATGTGCACAGCTATAATTATTAATATTCAAATAGTTCTCGTACTGCAGTGCCCAGAGAAAATCAAAGCAGTAATGTCAAAAAAAAAAAGAGCCCAGAAACTAAAATCTGAAAGCACAGAGAAAAATGTCACCAGCTGTAGACAGTAAAATCTATTCTACCTGACTAGCTACATGTCAAAAAATCAATGCCTGTCCCGAGAGATGAACATGAACTAGTGCGTGAAAAGCTGCGTGTTCAAGATTATTAAGATTGCTAAGCGATAATTCACGAAACACTGAACCGAGAGTTACTGTCTTGCTTCTCTTCCAATGTTCAATTCATGGTAAGGGACTTTGTCCTTGACTTATGAGTTTAAATCTCTGCTCTTCCTCCGTACTTGTATCCAGGATCAGATCATGCTTCTAACAAATATATCTGCTCTGTGGCTATCTACATAATACTTAGTATGCGGCAGATACTAACAGCAAAGCAGTGTACAGCATTTTCCCTGCCTTCAAGGAGCTTATAGACTGATGGTAAACAGGCAATGTTCTGACAGGATTCAAAGAAAGGTCATTTCAGAAGGATTAGAATAAAAGGACTATTAGAAGAGAAGCACTATTTCAGGATGCATTTCAGTATGCCTAATGCATACCTAATCGTCTGAACAAAAATAGTGGCAGGAGATAAAGTTAAATAAGCAGCCATAAAATTGATGGTGAAGATTTCTGAATATGAAGCTAAGGATACTGAAATTTTTATAAAGTCAAAAATAGTACTGCTCTGGAGTAAAAACTCAGTGAAGGATGACAGGGCTATAAAGCAGGAAAATTGATTACAAGGTGATTAGCAAATTTGGGGGACAGCTAAGTGACTTTAGCCATGGAAACAAAGGGATAGATAAATAACAGAATTTGACTAATTAGATTGAAAAGGGGAGGTTTTAGAAGAAGTCAAAGATTGACTAGGTTAAAGCATCATTTACTGCACTATGGAAAGGAAGATTTTTGAGGTAAGAGTTCCACGGGGGATGAGGAAAGAATTGTTGTGTAGCTTAGAAGTGTTAACATCCAAGAAACAGTACAGTATTTTATTAATTAGACCCATTTTGTTCAAAGTCATGCACTTTAATTGAGCTAATTTTAAAAAAAGTATGCTTATAAACTACAGGAATACCTCAATTTATGATCATAAGGTGCTCAATTATACTTCACAGATGCTACTGTGTTTTTCACAAGTTGAAGGTTTCTGGAAACTCATATTAATATTCTATCACTACATTCACCTGATAGCATTTGGTGCATTAGTGTCACATTTTAGCAAATCTTGCAATAGTTTTAATTTTTAATTATTATTATATATCTTATGTATATCTACCTCCAGTTATCTTTGATATTACTAATATCAAATATACTAATATCTTTTATATTACTTTGATATTACTGTTAGACATTATAATTATTAATTGATTTGGAGAAGTCTCCATACTATTTTCAACAGAGGGTGACCCCAGGTATTTCTGGTCTTTTTTGTTTGTTTGTTTTGGGGGCACACCGAGTTGTGCTCAGAGCTTACTCGTGGCTCTGCATTTGGGGATCACTTTTGGTGGGGCTCAGAACACGGCATCAAACACATTTTTTTTTTGCATGCCGAAGAGTTTATTGGAGCTCCCGACTCAGAAGAAGGTGTTGGGCCTCTTGGTGGTGAAGCGGGGCTTGTACTGGTGCCTCAGGACCCGGTGGGGCAGCGGGAACTTGATCTTGGAGTCATGGAACTGCTTGACCGGGGGCCGGCGGCACTTGCTGGCCGGGATTTCCTCCACCTTCATGATCTGGATGGAGTGGGCGCGGGCGCGGTGACGGGCACCCATGTCACGGTAGCACTGGGTGGCGGCGCCGGCCGTGGTGAGGTCACGGTACTCCCGGTACATGTTGTGAGTGCCACTGCGGGAATCATAACGCAGCCAGATACCAAAGTTCTTCACCTGCAGGGGCGACTTCTCCAACACCTGGCCGCAGTAGATGATTTCGCCCGACGATTTCTTCATCTTCTTCAACTGTGACACGAAGTGCCAGAAGCTGGACTTGGCCACCACGTGATTGGGGGCGAAGATGCGCATGCGGTACAGGAGTGGCGTGTGGCACTTGGGGGTGGGCAGACAACGTCCCACCACCTTATACTCTCGCAGCGTGCCCGATGCCTTCATGGCGATCACCTTGGGTCAGCCACCTGCAACTGAGTGCTTTACTCACTATGCTATCTCTCCAGCCACTATTTCATTTTTTGCATAAGGTAGTCTCACAGGTACAAAGATTATCTCACAGCAATTTTGATTTGCTTTCCCCTAATAATAAGCAATGATGAACACTTTTTTCCTATGCCTATTAGTATGTCTTCTTTTCAAAAGTGTCTATCACCTATGTCCATCATTTTTTTTTATTTTGATAAGGATGTTTTTCTTTTCTTTTTTTTTCTTATTCAGTTTATGAGTGCTTAATATATTTTGAAAGCTAACCCTTTATCTTATGCATGTAGGATAACTATTTTCCATTCAGTAAGATGTCTTTTAATATAAGACCTAGTTTATTTCAGAATATTTTAATATCATGAATATTTTAGCCTACATAGTTTTATGGGCTGGAGTGATAGCACAGTGGGCAGGGCATTTGCCTTGCATGCAGATGACCTGGGTTTGATTCCTCCATCCCTCTCGGAGAACCTGGCAAGCTACCAAGAGAATACCGCCTCATGGCAGAGCCTGGCAAGCTACCCATGGTGTATTCAATATGCCTGGCAAGCTACCCGTGGCATATTCAATATGCCAAAAACAGTAACAACAAGTCTCACAATGGAAACATTACTGGTGCCCGCTCGAGCAAATCGACGAGCAATGAGATGACAGTGATACAGTGACATAGTTTTATATAATTATTACGTTTTGCATTTTTTATCTTTCTCAATAGAATTGACTCATTGAAGACACCTATAAGGTTAATATCTATGTTTCCCAATATTTATTTTATGGAACCTAAGTATTAATATATGGAGCATTTATGTATTAAGAACATAATGTAAAGCTCTTAATCCATTTTAAATTAATGTTTGTATATGGTTTTGGATGGGTAAAGCTTCACTTTTATTGTAAGTGACTACTCAACTTTTCCAACATTTACTGAAGAGACGTTTTTTTCCTCCACTCAATGCTCTTAATTACTCTGTTGTTTGCCAACCGTTCACACATCTGAGGATGTACTTCTAGGCTCTCAAGACTATGCCATTGAACTGAAAGTCTAGTTTATTCAATTACCTTTTTTTTTTTTTGCTATTATGGATTTATAATGTATTTTGCAGTTAGATAATGCAATACCTACCATGGTCTTTGTTCTCATTATTATATCCTGGCTATTATATTTAGGAGTTTTATAGTTCCATAAAAACTTTAGTACTGCATTGAATCTGTATATTTCTAGGAAATATGGTTATTTTGTAATGTTGGTTCTTCCAATCCATGAACAGAGGATATTCTTTCATTAGCTTGTGCTTACTGATTCCTCAACAGTGATTCAAAGTTTTCCATGCATAAATCTTCCACATTCTTTGTTAATTGTTAAGTATTTGAAATATTGGGACACTATTTTAAATGGAATTGTTTTTTTGATTTCTTCCTCTTTTATACAGAAATGCAACTGAGCATGTGTGTGTGTCTGTGTGTGTGTGTGTGTCTGTGTCTGTGTCTGTCTGTGTCTGTGAATATTGGTGATGCCGAGGCAATGTGTCTCTGCAAAATGGAATACAGAAGCAAATGTTTTCTTTCTTCTTTGTGGATTTAGCAAGATCTCTCTGGAAGTTAAAACAAGAGCAGATAGCAAAACCCTGAGCATGGCTGTTGAAGGCAGAGGTGTGAGTGCAAAGTGAGAGAGTAATGTGCATAGTTACTGTCAGGCCTCAGCAGAAACTGATTTATCTTATGCAATCATATTTTGGTGTATGTAGATATGTAAGTAGTGAAAATTGTGACTATTCTATGATTATTTTTTATTTATACCTTTATACTTTAAAGCTTGAATTCTGGATATACACCATGTTTTATGCAAATAAGAATATTCCAGGATTGGGGCTGGAGCGATAGCACAGCAGGTAGGGCATTTGCCGTACCCATGGCCTACCCATGTTTGATTCCCAGCATCCCATATAGTCCTCCGAGCACTGCCAGGAGTAATTCCTGAGTGCATGAGCCAGGAGTAACCCCTGTGCATCACCGTGTGATACCCAAAAGTAAAAAGAAAAAAATATCGCAGGCTTAATGTTCATCATGAATATAGATTTCTTTTCTGTTAAGTCAATATAAAACATGGAAAAGCACATGATCACTAGATACAGTTAAATCATAAGCTGTACATTAGTATAACTATAGAAATTTTTTATTCTCAACATAATTTATTTTTATGCGTTATTTTATAAACTGTCCTAAGTAAACAGAATTTTCTGAACAACCAAATTACCCTCAGCACCACTAGTTATTCCTTAGATATTCACTTCATTGACAAGATAAGGCCCCTCAACACACAACAGATCTTTTTCCTTTTAATTTTATTGAATCACCGTAAGATAATTATAAGACTTCATATTTGGGTTACAATCACACAATGATCAAACACCCATCCTTCCACCACTGCACATTCCCCACCACCAATATGCCCAGTATACCCCTCTTTCCCACTCCCCTCCCCCGACTGCTTCCATGGCAGACAATATTCCCCATACTCTCTCTCTACTGTTGGGCAGTATAGTTTGCAATACAGATGATGAGAGATTATTATGTTTGGTCCATTATCTACTTTCAGCAAACATCTCCCATCCCGACCAATTCTTCCAGTCATCATTTTCTTAGTGATCCCTTCTCTATTCAAGCTGCCTTTTTCCCTCCGCTCATGAGGCAGGCTTCCCACTATGGAGCAATCTTCCTGGCCCTTGTATCTACTGTTCTTGTGTGTCAGTCTCCTGTTATGTAATTTTATACTCCACAAATGAGTGTAGTCCTTCTGTGTCTATCCCTCTCTTTCTGACTCATTTCACTTAGCATGATACTCTCTATGTCTATCCATTTATAAGCAAATTTCATGACTTCATCTCTTCTAACAGCTACATAGTATTTCATTGTGTAGATGTACTAAAGTTTCTTTAACCAGTCATCTGTTCTAGGGCACTTGAGTTGTTCCAAGATTTTGACTATTGTGAATAGTGTTGCAATGAACATCTAGGTATAGATGTCATTTATACTTTGCTTTTCTGCATCCTTTGGATATATTCCCAGAAGTGGTATTGAGGGGTCACATGAAAGCTCAATTTCTAGTTTTTGAAGGACTGTCCATATTGTTTTCCAGAGAGGCTGGACCAGCTGGCATTCCCACCAACAGTGAAAGAGTGTCCCTTTTTTTCTCCATATCCACGCCAGCACTGGTTGTTTTTGTTCTTTTGAATGTGTGCCTGTCTCTGTGGTGTGAGATGATATCTAATTGTTGTTTTGATTTGCATCCCTCTTATGACTAGTGATGTTGAGCATTTTTTCATGTGTCTTTGGCCTTTTGGCCATTTGTATTTCTTTTGTGAGGAAACTTCTCATTTCTTCTCCCCAGTTTTGGATGGGGTTGGAAGTTTTTTCTTGTACAATTTTACTAGTGTCTTGGATATCCTGGATATTAATTCCTTATCAGATGGATATTGGGTAAATATTCTTTCCCATTCTGTGGGCTCTTTCTGTATTTGGTCACTGTTTCTATTGATTGCAGAAGCTCCTTAGTTTAATGTAGTCCCATTTGTTTATATTTGCTTCCACTTGCATGGTCAGTGCTGTTTCATCCTTAAAGATGCTTTTAGCTTCAATGTCATGAAGAGTTCTGCTTACATTTTCCTACATGTATCTTATGGATTCATGTCTGATATTGAGGTACTTAATCCACTGTGATCTGACTTTTGTGCTTGGCATAGACAGAGGTCAGAGTTCATTTTTTTTTTTTTTGCAGGTAGCTATCCAGTTTTCCCAGCACCACTTGTTGAAGAGACTTTCCTTGTTCCACTTCACATTTCTTGCTCCTTTGTCAAAGATTAAGTAGCCACATATTTGGGGATCTGTGACAGAATATTCAACTCTGTTCCATTGGTCTGCAGGCCTGTTTACAGCAGATCTTTAAGGCTAATTTGATACAAACTGTTTATTTGTTTAGAGAAGACTAACACTTTCTCAAATAACAAATCTTCGTTTCTAAGCAACAAGTCAAATAGGCTAAAATATGCTTGAGGGGTTATAGGTTCAGAATTTGATTCCTAAAAAATTGTTTTTGACTTGGTAATTTTAAATTGCACAATTTTTCACTTTATCTTAACTGTGTAATTAGATGCATATTATAATTTTTAGCTGAAATTATACACATATGAAATAAGTATAAGCCAAATTGAAAAAATAAAACTCTTTCCAAGTACATCACACAATGTCCAGTTTACCCAAGCCCAGCAATTCCAAATATCCTAATGTGAGCCTGAAAATATTCTGAGACTGGTAGACCAGAAATCATAAATAATTGGTGAAAAATGCTCTCAAAAGTCACACAAAAATCCTATCAACTCAGTACAATTCATTTACCCTTTAAGTGCAAGCCTCATAAGCAAATGCTCAGAGGTTCAATTTTACACCGCTTCAAAGGTGATGGCATCCACAGTAATAGAAATTTCTGCCTCAGTCAAGGTTTTTTCAGTAGGAATAACTTTTTCTGGATCACCAAGTCAAGACTAATGTAATTAGACTAGAGACATTTTTGTTAAGAGTAAACTGATCATAGTCATATATAGACTCATAACAAGTAAATTTTTTTTAAAAAATCCATATTACTATTATTCATCCCTAAATCAATTTTAGGCATTTGATCTAACAGTTATTCCATCTTCAACCCAGTTGAGTCTTTTGAAATCAACCAATTAGTATCATATTGCTGAGCTATCAGGGAAATAGTTTCAGTTTTCTGATGCAGCGGCTGTATCTGTGATATATGACTGGACCTTGAAATAAGCAAGTACATTATGCAAGTGTTGCTTAAATAAATTAGCAAAAACATATCAGTAAAGCACAAAAACTGCTAAAAATGTATATGTAGTATTAATGTAATGTTGAGTTAAGGATGCAAGATGTGATTAAGGCTAACAAAGTCAATTTTTTAAATGACACAATACTTGTGGTCTGTCTCTACAATAGTCCAATATGCTTCTGTTCTCCATGTTTATGTCCTAGAGGTATAAACAATTCAGGGAAATTCATTTGTTCACTTCCAAGATAATGAGTACTACACATTTATTTTCTTAGCATTGATAATCATTAAATCTTTATTTATACAAGTTCCCAGGGAACTTGTATAGTTTTCTGTGGAGCATTTTCTTCTCCACAGTTCCTTGGCATTGCTAATAAGGTGAGTACTTAACACCTAATGCCCATCTAGAGGGTTCTGAGTAATGTGGGAAAACATATAGTCAATCCTGTAAGGAAGAAATCACTGTATCACTGTCATCTCGTTGATCAATGATTTGCTCAAGCGGATGCCAGTAACATCTCCATCCATCCTAGCCCTGAGATTTTAGCAGCCTTTACTTGTTCTTCCCAGGAATGCCACAATGGAGGCTCTCTCAGGGTAATAGGAATAAGACCCATCATTGTTACTGTATTTGGCATATCGAATACGCCACAGAGAGCTTGCCAGACTCTGCCCTGTGGGCAGGATGCTCTCTATACCTGGCCAAGTTCTCTAAGAGGGAGATCTAGGCTATAAGAGGTCGGGCTTTCAGGAACGTTGTTTTATAGTCTCTGGATCTTGGCCGTTGATGGTATTACATAGCGCTGGGGGAATTTTTTGGTTGTCACTGCCAAGCTACTAGAAAATGGGGGGTCTGGGTGGAGAAGGCCAGCCAGTCCTGATCCATCAGGCTTGGAGATCTCAGGCCCAAGTCCCGCACACCTGGGTTCCTCTTCACACATGAGGATAGTCCGAACAAGTGGAGGGGGCCTTGAGCATGACTGTAGCTGGGTTCTGGAGGTCTTCGGCTGCTGGGAGCTCTGCTCAGGGCAGGGAGGGAAACTCAACCCTCCTCGCTCCAAGGGGCCCTGGTGAAGACAGCCAGGCTCGGGGGCAAGAGACTCTGCGTCAAAATTGTACTGAAATAGTCAATGCAAAGTCAGTTGGCTTTTTTTTTTCCTTGATGAACATAGAGCTTTAAACACAAGAAGCAACCCAGCTTCCTTAAATGAAAAATGGCCTATGATGGAGACTGGTGGTTGAGTACAGGGACTGGGGAAAGGAGAAAAGAAAAACATACAACAAAGAAAGTCTTTGCCAAAAGTGACCCGGAAAATCTCCACACATCCTTGAAACAGGAGGGTGCATTCAGCTGACTCAAAGGATGATTCACAGATTTTCATTTGCATTAGCTGAACCAGGTAAACAAAGACATATGAGAAAGGACAATTTCAGAGAAGTGCAACTAGGTTAAATGGGTTGCGGTAAAGGTGCCCGAAGTACCTTCTTAGTGGAAGATACGCAATCACCACCAGGTTTCAAAGCTCCCGGGATGACTTTGACTCATAAGCAGCAGGGAGCCTATGAGTGTTTTCAGGCAGACGAGTAATGGTATCATAGCTCAGTTGTGCCCAGAGAGTCATGGATGTTAAAGATTATGGCAGGAACAGATTTCGAGGTAAACAGGAGTACAATTTTAGCTATGCTAAATTAAGGCTAATTTTAAGGGTTCTTTTAACAACCTTAAAAATATGCCTTCATGAAAAGAAACTTTGATCAAAAGCCCTTAAGGTTTTCCGCCATTTGCTGCCACTTGGGCTACAGAGAAATCCTGATTCTGGACTACCTTGTTCTTTAGTGTGCTCAGGTAAAAATCAACTCATCTGAAAGAAAAAAAAAATAAACTGTTTGGTTGAACTGACCAGTCAATTAATTCAAAATAGTCAACCAAAGAGTACCATTCAACCTAGAGATATAGCTCTGCAAGACTGTAAAAGAAGGGTCAAGAACCTTTTCCCCCAAGGTTATTATTCTAAAGGATGAAATAATGCTGTTATCAAACAATTAGATCTCTCAGAAAAATCAATTACTGATTATGTCCCAGATTCCTGAGAGAACTGCATCATAAAATAGTGTTCCTTTGTAAGTTATCAAGGGCAGAGACACAATGGCTTAAAATCTTTTTTGATAACCATAGTCGACATTAATGCATGCTTTACAAAATGAAAATGCTTTGATCTTTATATTTGCTAGGGAAATGAGAATTTACAGCAAAGAGACAGTCTACTATTTTTAGGATAAATGCATTCATTTAATGATTCAGGAAGTGATTTTGATAATTTTTAAAGGATTCATAGCACAAACAGTTCTGTCTGACATTTCCTGTTTCCTTGAGCAGTGAGGTAGTAAAGTATGACATTTCCAATGCAAAATCCTTAATTTTGGGTTGAGGAGGCATAGTTTCCTCTGATTCTCACAAAGATTATAGTCACTGGAAGTGAAGTCTATGAAATTCCTACTTCCTAAATACTAAGAAAGTATTTCTTTCCCATAAATATAAAAATCAGGATCTGACATGACCTTGCCATATTTTTATTCTTTGAATGAATTTTCATTTTTTAGATACAAGTTTATCTTTTATTTTGTTTTTACCTTGGTTATTTATTGAAAATTCAAGATATTCTTTAATGGAATAAATGATTCCTAGGAGGGAGAAACTCTTGTTCTACTGAAGCTTGTTATAAATGTAGGTTATAAGGGGCCAGAGCGATCTTACAGTGGATAAGGCATTTGCCTTGCATGCAGCCAACCCCTTTGTTCAACCCCCAACATCCCAGCACCAGCAGGAGTGACTCTTGAGTGAAGAGCCCGGAGTAACCCCAGGCTTCTTAAGCCAAGAGTGACCACCAGTGGTCCAAAAAACAAACAATAGTAAAACAAAAAAAAAGAAAAAAATCCACAAAACAAAAATGAAAATTAAAAATATGATGTGAGGTCATAAGAAATTTTATTCAACAGTGAGTTTGCTCTATAATTATAAGTTTCCATTTCAAAAAAGGAAAGTAACTGAAAATTGTTCACTGCTTTTTGAAGACAGATGTTTAGAAAGGCAGTGGAATACAGTTTAGCAAAGAAAAGTCTGAGATCAAAGTGTTTTATTTTAGCCAGCATAAAACATATTTTTCAGAAAAGGAATATAGATGTCCTTAAGTAATTCTAACACTTCAGAATTTGAAAAACCCCCTATTGGCCTTAAAATACCCTGTTATGTTATATACAGTCACTTCAGATATATTTTCATTTAGTGCCTATTATGAAAAACACTTTAGCTTTCAATTTCTAGAAAGTTTTCTATGTTAAAGTTTAGAGCCAATTTAGTTCACATGATCTGCTCTCAAAAATTTATTACACAAGTCTCATTATCTGAACACTAAAGTAGAAGTGATACAAGAAAGACTGAGTTGTCTTTTAATAAGTTACCTAATTAGGTACATTTTATTTTGTTTTTGTGGTCTCTCTGTGTGTGTATGTATGTTATGTGCGAGAATTGAGAACATACTTTTGTCTTTGTCTTTCCATTGTTAAAAGATGTTTAGTCACTTTGTAGATAAACTTGTAGGTATAACCATTACTGCATTTTTAATTAAGTTGTTTTAGAGACACTGGTTTAGCTCTTACAGGGATCTTTGAATTTTGTATATAAAATTAGCATGCAAAAATCCAGATGCATATGAAGTTATAGTTATTGACTTAACAGCTTTAAAAGGGCAGTTTGCAAATCATAAAGCACAATCAATAGAGCTGGAACAGAGGAGCTGCGGATGGTGAGATAATAATAGGGAGATCTTGAATCAGAGGTGGAAGGATTAATGTAGAACTCTACAACTATACAACAATGAATTCAATGCTACTGTAAACTATAATACCTACACTTAAAGTAATAACTGTTTTTAAAAAAAATAGTTTTAGATCTCGAGATGCTCTGTGGCCAGGCCTCATGCCTATTCCTCATGTTTCTCATCCTTAATCCACACTGGTATTTCACAGTTCCATCTTTGTAAGTCCATACTGGTCTCTTGCTGGCTCTACCCATGACTAGTCCGCTGTTGTTCTCCTGGTCTACCACTGGTGCTCTAAAGTCTGTCACCGAGACACAGGCCTGTCTCTCAAGGCTTTGCATCCTTTTGGTGTTCCTTTTTCCTCAGGACATTAGAACTGCTGCTTTCCTACTATCTCTGAGACACAGGTGAATGATCAAAGAGAAAATTACCTGACCTGTAACTTTCTGACTGTAAAAAACTAAGGCTCACCAAGTGGTGTGTGCACTCACGGGCTCTCCTGGAGGCTCTGTCTCACCGCCCACGTTCGGTGCTCTGGAACCACTGTGTATGGGCTGGATCGGGACTGCCGGTGGTTAAGGACAGGGTAAGGAAGAACGAGGACCAAGCCAGTTGCTGATTAGTTACCGTTTATTCAATCTTCCTTCTTCCTCATCTCCCACACTCCCAGCTCCGGCCTCTCTCTGGATCAACTGCCGCCTCTCTCCATCTCTCTCCTCCCTTTTTCCTCTCGACCTTGCCCCTAGGTTACACACCGCCAGGTAACAGAATCAACATAATAAAGCCCTTCCTGAGGGCTGTCAGGTTTAAAGGGAACACAACCTAGGGGCTTCCAAAGCCCTTCCTAACTGCTAGTAGGCAAAATACCTCTTAAGGGTTTTTTTTCTCCTCTCCCCATTCCAAACACTCATTAACATCTTAATACTAGTTATTTTTGCATGAATATAGCAAGAGATACATTGAAGTTTGCAAGGCAGCTCTCCTGACAACAGCTTGCCACAGGCTCAGACCAGGGCACTCAGGCCAGATTAATCACTCCTAACCCTAGCAGGGTCCAAATCTAGTTATCACTGTTTGGATCATGACAACATTTGTCCAAGATCAAGCTCTTAACTTATAGTTAAGCATTAGGCACTTTGGCCAGGCCCATCACTGGGTGTGACCCAAGAAAGCAAAAAAAAAAAGTATTACCAAACCTAATTTCAGGTGTTCACTTTTATGCGCTGGGATTCAAGAAGCAAAAGTTAATGTGAGATCACAGGTTTATTCAGGGGTTAGCAACCCGAGAAATGGTACTCTTTCTTCCTTTCAAATATTATCTGCATGGATATGAGAAGCATTTTAATAGGAAAATAAAACATGGAAGCAAAATTTTAGGGAGGGTCAGTCACATATTGGTAAGTACCAGGATAGTCAATAAATTCCCTCAAGGCTGATCCTCTAAGACACACTTCCAATGTACCACAAACATTTCTGATAAGGGTTTCCATCATCTTGGCCTGAAGAAAAGATAAGAGGACATTTTCAATATTCCAATCACCCCTGCCCAGGCAAGTTCTCTGGTTGGAATATTGAACAACTTCAAAAAGATTAAAGAATAAGTTCTCGACTGTCTTTGATCAACTCTAAGTCAAATAACTGAATATCTACCGGGACTCTAATAACTCTAGATTTAACTATTTCATGAGCAGGTTTTTATTTATGAGAACTTATATTTTGTTTTAATGTCTTTGAACTTACATGGATTCTTTACCAAAGTCACTGCACCCTGTTACTGCAATGACCAGTATTGTTTCCCAGTAAGCTTACCTAACTAGATTCATTTGACTCATACCTCTGATTATTGCTAAATTTCCTTCTTATTCTGATTTTTAAAAAGTAAAAGAATGAGCCATACTCTTATTGCAAAGAGAGGTAAATTTAATTATTAAATGATTTCTCAACCATGCCTCAGGAAAAAAAGTAATAAAATTGCTACAACACTAATAAATGATTTATTCGATGAATGTCATTAGTATGAGTGCCAAACATTGGTTTCTTTAACAAGATAGTACATAAAGGACTGACTTGTTACAGATTGGAGTTTTATCTACCTTTTCTGAGAATGTGTGTTGCGTTATTAATAATTTTTATGTGTAAGTCACAAGTCACAGAATTTCAAGTCCCATAGTTTAAGATTATTTATCTGCAACAACTTTGGGAGTGCTTTCATGAAGAGCTTCTAAATATTTTGTCAATTTGAAGGCACACAGTAAAATTATTATGAGTGAAATGAACTGTTAGAAGATTATAATTGAATGTAGTATTCTATCAATAAAAAATGTAAGTCTCATTTTACAGCAGAAGAGGTCATCACACAACAAAGAGTTATTGAAAACTATTTCACTCTATATGTTAAAAGAATAAAAAAATCCCTTACCAAATTTTTTAAAGACAGAGAAATTCCAGGTGATGCTTAGGGATCCCCAGACTCAGGGACCACTGAGGCCAGAAATTCTGGGATACTTTGGGGCTATACCCAGCAGAACTAGTGGGCTGGAGCTGGACACTTGTATCTAGCACTGAACCTGGACCTGGCCACTGAGTACAATGCCTGAGTTTCACCTCTCTGAGCTATTTCCTGAGCTCTTCTCCTTAAAATAGGTGTGCATTTTCATGAAAGACTACAACAAATGTCACATCTCCCTTACCTTACTTCTTCACTATTTATATTTAACCAGAGCAAGTAAAACCTCTCATAAAAAAAAAGTTTCATTACTTACACAAAGTAATAGATATTTCAGAGACAAATGTGTGTAGTGCCAGTATTTTTTAAGGTTTACATTTAATAAAAACCTTCTATTTTCTGACATAAGCTGATTTAATGAATTTAACCCTGATAAGGTATATTTTAACAACCTAAAATATGATAACTTAAAACTGATCACATAGGTTCAAAATTATTTACAGTTACAGAGAAAACATGCAATAGTCTCATCCATTATCTCCATGTCTCCCAAGCTGATAAGTATTGTTTACCAAAAACCCATATTATTAACACTGGAACAATGAAATTTCAAAAGCATCAACCAAATGGCTGCTAAAGCACTTAGCACAAAAAGTCACTAATTACTTATTTTCTTTGTTACAACATATAAAACAATACTGGAATACACAAAGCGGTTGTGTTGGAGATGTACTCATTGTCTCAGTAATTGAAATTTTAGCAGAGAATAGTCAGAAGCATATTTATGACAAGATCCTACTGGTCTAAGATAGAGAGGACAATGAACCAAATTGTATATCCTGTGGCTCTCTTTTGGCATTATTTTGCTCTTATTTCTCAATTTTATAAAAGGGTTGATGGTCTCCTGCCTGAGTGTGGTTGGTACCTGAATGCTGTAAGACAAGTGGAACCAATTTATCATTGGGCAGAAGCATCTTTTGCTAATGGAAATGGCAGATGTCCAGAACTACCCTTCCAATAGCATGAGTAGCTAATTTTTGTCTTCTACAAGGTGTTGAGCAAGATAGTATTGTTTGGACTTGTTTATTTAAATAGTAGCTCCTTCTCTATTTTGCTAATGTACTGCAGCAAGTCTTCTGGAAAGATTCAGTTGTGAAAAATTTACTGGGAAAAAATAAGGATGGGTATGCTATTCTTAAATAGTATATTTAATGCAATGGTGCGGGGAGATGTGTAAAGGGAAGCCAAGAATAGTAAAAAAAAGGGGGGGGAAAGAAAAACTACTCAAAATAAATAGAAATGTAGCACTGTAGCATTGTCCTCCCATTGTTTATCAATTTGCTCGAGCGGGCACCAGTAATGTCTCCATTGTGAGACTTATTACTGTTTTTGGTGTATCGAATATGCCACGGGGAGCTTGCCAGGCTCTATCATGCAGGCAGGATACTCTCGGTAGCTTGCTGGACTCTCCAAGAGGGGTGGAAGAATAGATCCCGGATCGGCCCCATGCAAGGCAAACATCGTACCAGCTGTCCTATCACTCCAGTCCAATAAAAAAAGGTATTCGAGTAAAAACAATACTGGACTTTGCTGTATGATTAACCAAGTTTTGAAACCTAACTTTTCCTCTGATTTAATATACCTAGACAAGAGACTGAAATGCTCAGTTTTAAGGTTTTTGAAGGGTAGTTCTGGACATTGTGGCATTCGTATTTACTGCCAACTGCAGGAAGTTCCTTAGCCCACATATACTATCTGGCCAGAGCTAAGGTTCTTTCGATGTGAAGAATCTGATATGCTCGAACATGTCTAATGAAGTATAAATATGGCCCAACAACACTGTATTTGTGTCTGACTTAGTCTCTTCATTGCTGAGATTATGATGCTTTTTGGTTTGGGCACGATCTGTAATAAAGGAGATCTATCAGATTAACTTGCATAGGGACTAAGGAAACTTGTGGATGATCATTTATTCCAAGGGGACAATGACAAGCACAATTAAATGACCTTAAAAAAAGTCAGAGATGGAAATATTGATTCATTACAAGTGAGCCCAAAGAGGTTAGGAGTATCGAGCTCTTCAGGGCAAACCAGCTCTCCTCACCTTCCCCTTCCCCTAAAGCTTATAGAAAACCCCACAGCTTCAGCTTGTTTTGATTCGGTTTGCAGACAGGAAAAAGCATGCCTTGGGAGACCAGTCCACAAGGAAACATCACTTATTTGAAACCCACTGGTCTGTAATGCTTTCTTATAAAAAAAATGTGCTTCCTTAATCTCTTTTTAAATAAAAACACTTTCCTGTGAACAAAAAGACATAATGATTTCTTGGAGAGCAGCAGTCTGCCATCTTTACACCAATAAAACTCTTTCCCAACCATCACTGAATCAGTGATTGATTGGTCCTTGATCCTCAGTGGATCCAGATATTCGAGGTTTCCTTACTATTACTCAAACCTATCTGTGAGCTAGGGCACTGGATTCATCTGGGTTATATTTTAAGGGAAAATGTAATAAAAAACTGCTACTTTTTAATTTTCATATTGCAAAATATTGATAAACAAGAACACCAGAATGAAACCTCTAAAACAGTCTAGTAAGAAGAGACCTTTTTCCACCAAGTCCCTAGAGTCTATTACAGTTTAGGCACTGTCAGGCCTCAAAACATCCATCACAGAGCCTGATACAGTGTGGACAGCACCTCATGGTCTCCTAAGTATGGACAGAATAGGAACAGGACTAGACTAAAGGATGGTAGCTTCATGCTGAACACTTCGCCTTTAACTGGGGGTTTTATATTAAAGATTGGGGTAAGGAATACTTACATTCAGGCTATCATTGCTATTATTATTGCTCCATGTCCAGCTCTAGACTGAAGTTTGGAGAACTTGGGTTATGATTTGCAGTCTGCTTCTATTCATTTTCTTTCTATTTTTTCCCCAAACACTAGTTACCTCTTCCCAAAAAAAAAAAAAAAAAAACTGGAAAAAAGAGAAAAGGAAAGGTGAAGTCATCAAAGATTTCTTTCTTTAATTCTGTGTTTTTATTTGTATGATTAATTGAATCTCTAGCTAAGGTGGTCCAAATGCTGTTTTCGTGGCAGTTTAAGATCGCAGACTTTTTTAAATGCAGGTATTCACAATAGTGTATTCAGGAAAGACTCTGTATTACCAGAAATGGAGCCACTTGAAAAGTACTTTACTAGTAAGAAAAACATAGCACACACTGAGTGTCATCCAATAAGCTGCCAACTTTCTAAACAATTCAGCTTCTCAAAGTAAATATTTTTGAGCACAAGCTTAAAACTTAGCAATTACCTGGTGGGTTTTGTTTGTTAAGTTTGAGGGCTCAACCTCTGGTAATTTATTGCCTTTTACGGTGCACTTATTTTTACAGTATAACTCATTTACTCTAATAAATCTTAAAAGTGAAGGGCAAGAGCTCAGGAACTTCAAGCACTCTTTGGATTTCTCCTGCCTTATGTTTTATTCAATCAATCACCTTGGCTGCCATTCCATATTCCTATAACACAGAAACGCTGTAATACAGCAATCCTGAAGGTAGCTAAGAAGAGCTCGCATACTCTCTAAATCCGAGGATGGATCAGGAAGAAATTGACTCAAACTAAGAAATCGCATATCCTTTAAGTCTTTTAAATCTTAGGGTGACATTTCTCATAGTGTCAGGAGTCCTAAGAACATGCTGAATTAGCAGTATGACTAATGAGGATTAGGCTAATTTGACAGAAGAAGTAGGGCACTTTCTCCATACCTCCTCACTTTAATTTCAATCTGATATCCAGTAGCTAAAGGTGAAGAAGTGAGTGACTTTTACCAGCAACTCTGAGTCTCCAAGTGACAGAGCAGAATTGCTCTTCTTCAGATGTCAGAGCAAACCTGATACATGATGTTGATAGGGGTCAGATTGCCCAAGATACACATTCTCGTTCAGCTCCTTGGATATTGGACCTGACAAAACTGTAATAGCTTATTGAATTCCAAATGACAATGACATACTGGGTATTTTCAAGCACTTATTTTTCTTTCTCCAACAGGTTAGAAAAGGAATCGCCATTATTCCACAAGATAAAAATCATGCATCATTTCAGAATAATTTTGTCGCGGCCTACAATTTGATAATGCAGTTGTGTTGCTTCTCTCTGAGGTCTGTGTAAACAGCCAGTATGCTACATTTAAGGTTGCTTCTCCAGAAACTAGATTAGAATCTACCTGGAACCCCTCCTATGGAACTAAGCATCGTGAATCCAGACCAGACATTAGGAAACATCTTCTGTAGAAAACCATAGAATAGATGAACATATTTAGTCATCTTAGAAATTATTGTTAATCATAAAGGTTAATAATTATCCATCACTATGGTTGTGCTGGAGCTGAAGCTAATAGCATCAGCTGTGTCCTATGGAAAATGACATTTCAAGTTTTTGGCACAAACTGTAGTTATCGGGGATGCCTTTCCCCATAAGAAGGTTGTTCATTATAGAGTTTCAAGCGTACAATGTTCCAACAAAAAACCACTGCCCAAGGAAGCTTTCTATGACCAATGTCCCCAGGTTCCCTCCCACCTACCAACCTGCCCCCTTTGTGGGAAATTTATTTTCTTTTGGTTCTGGAACAACACTCAGTTGTGCTCAAAGGTTACTCCTGGTTCTGCGCTCAGGGGTCACCTCTGGTAGGTTCAGAGGAATCTTGTGGGGTTGATTAAGCAGAGATTGAATCTAGGTCAGCTGTGTGCAAGGCAAGCACCTTAACTGCTACTATACTACCTCTCTATTCTAACAGGTTGGCTCTGTGTTTTACATATGTGTATATATATATATATGTATATATGTATATATATGTATATATATATATGTATGTGTATGTACATACCACAAATGTGCTAGTGGTCTCTGACCCCTAAACCTGTTACTTTCATCCATCTCTTTTTATTTATCCCCTCATATTTTCCTTCTCTGTCCTTCTCACTTCTATAATCTAGGGTCCAGGGCATAATAAGGAGATGTTTATGTATTATTGTGTCAGTTAAACACACGTTGCTTGAAATTGCCCTTTGAAATGGTTTGTTTAGATTAAGACTCTGCTTCTCAAACTTGGAATAAATGCATAGCAGTACACAAAGAGCATGGAAATTCACACTGAATTAAGGTGTTTGCCTTGCAAACAGCTGACCTTGGTTCAATTCCCAGGATCTCTGTGGTTCCTGAGCATGACCAGAAGTAATCACTGAGCATAGAGACAAGAGTAAACCAGGAGCCAATATGATTCAAAGAAATGGAAAACAAAAACTCTCCCACCCACCCCCAAAATAAATCACAAAAAAAATCTTGATTTAATGTGGATGGAGCTAAAAGGTATTATGTTAAGGAAAGTATGTTAGAAAAGGAAAAAGACAAATATTAGATAGTTTCACTCATACATGGTATAAAAATAAATATGAGAATGGAGACTATTAAATAATAGCAAACCCATGTACTTTTACAAAAGAAGTGAGATTATCATGTGGTGAGGGAAGAAAGAGGCCAACTAAAGTGACATAGGGGCAGTGGTGGAAGACCTTAAATTCTTAGGTTGCAGCTAAAATGCAATAACGTTATACATCAAAAGCATAAATGCTAATAATATTGTAAATTACTATAATTATATATATTACCTCAACTAAAATAAAATAAAATTGTGTGAAAGATAAAGAGAGAAGGGAGAGAATGAGAGAGAGAAAGAGATAGAAGAAGAGAAAACTATTTTTATCTGTTTGGTCATTGAACTTCAGAAAAGTCTGAACTCAAGAATAACATATATAACAAGATATTTTGGGGAGGACTTCTAAAATGAGCTGACCTCAGATTTTTATTGCTTCTACTGCTGTGCTTCTGCAAAATCTAACATGGATATCCAGGATCATTTACAGACAAACACTCCAGCATTTAAAGCTGACCCTCCACAAGTGACAAGTTTGAATAGAGAGTCTTAGGAATTAATTTTAGTTCCTAAGTAAAATTGATAGAAAGTTGGCTAACAATATGGGCTCATTTGACTTGTCAGATTCAATTATTGCCTTATTGAATGTGAACTAATATCTTTCTCCACTCCCCCGTCTAAAATATGGAGATGACTGGAGTCAGAGAGATAGTACAGAAGGTAGGACATTTGTCTTGTACACTGCCAACCTGGGTTTAATTTCAGATACCACATATGGTCACCTCAGTCTCACAAGGAGTGATCCCTGCACAGAGAACTGGTACTACACCTGAGCATCTCTGGGTTTGGTCCCACAAAAATAAATAAAATAGGATGATCATATAAGTAAAACACAGTGGTATGATGAAGAATGAACATATAACATATAAAAATTCCTTCAAACAATGTCTGAGTTGATTGGTACTTATTAGAGAAATCTAACCAAAGATTAGAAATCTAACCAAAGATGAAATATCACTGAGCTCTGCAATACTAACTTCTAAATTCAAAAAAGGCTTTTTGTAATTTTATTATTTACAAATAATTGACAGAGGATCCCAGGTATGTGGGAGCTGTGGCTGAGATCTCCACATCTGCTGGGATCGGGACTGGGCCTCCTCCACCCAGATACCAGTTTTCCAGTAGCTTGGCAGTCATACCCATAACCCCCACCCCCATGCCATGTAATCTCATAAATGGCCAAGATCCAGAGACTATAAAACAAAGCTCCCAAAAGAGAGTGATGCAATTTTTCCTGGAACATGCAGCCGCATATGCAGCTACACGATCTCTTTTTATTTTTGTTTTATTTTATTTTATTTTTTCCCACACAGCAGAGTTTGGAAAGCTACCCATGACATATTTGATATGCCAAAAACAGTAATACAACGTGTTCCTGGAGCGAGCAAACTCCATTGGGCTACACTAGCCTGAGACAGAGACAAATGAATACATTACTGGCGCCCCCTCAAGCAAATCAATGAACAATGAGATGATAGTGACATAGTGATACAAATAATTGAATGCACATAGAAGATTCAGGACCACCTCTTAGATTACGTAAATATCATTTTTCTCTCTCACCATTGTTCATCATGAGGACTAAAATAATTTTCATAAAATTCTCCTTTTATCACTTTTTTTTTCTTGAAAGCCTTGAAAACATAGAAGAAAAAGTAGGACTAGTGACACATAAATTGGCAAGTATCACTGTTCTGCATTGAATCTTAAAACTTTAAGGTTCATATCTTCAATATGAATCAATAAGACCCTTGCCAGGCCATCTAACACACTTTATCTACCATCTTGCATGATTCTGCTGCTCTACCTGCAACCTTTCTCTCTTGACTTCATTTCTTATTTTTATGTTTGGTTTCTTGGTTTCAGTATTAGGGGATAGAATAAATCACATAGTTTTTCAAGTGTCTTATTTCACTTTAACTTCTGGGGATATTTTACACATTAATTTTATTTATTCACATAATCCCACTAATACAAATGCATATCTCTACAATATAAGGTATTTGTATTAGTTTTGTCCCAAAACAATACTTTATGGATTAAATTGCATATGGTGCCACCATTCAAGATTTTACAAGTGAAAAAAAGAAGACAAGTGATTTTGTATTGATATTTCTGAACTGTGTCCCATGTGTTGCAGAAATATTTGTCAAGTGTGAACTGAATAAGGCTAATTGTAATCAAAGTTTCACATTTGGCTAATCTGAAAACATCCTAAAACAAAAAATTCATAGTTAATATGTCTACCTCCTATTTTCTCAACATCTTGTACCTCTCAATATCGCCAATAAGCTAAGTTGAGCAGAATTGTAAACTATGGTACTGATTGACATTTATGCATCAAAGATCTAAGCACATTAATTCCCCCATTATTTTTTTAGTGATTCAACCTCTCATGTCAATTTGCTTTACTTAATTGCCTTTTCATTTAGTTTGAAGGTTTTTTAAAAGCTAGTTATATAGTGAAGTAATGCTTAAATATGTTTGTCATCTAACTTTTTTCACTTGTTTAACACTTAGAAACTAAAAGAAATTTTATCACATTAACATATTAACTAAAGACTCTGAGTTTTAATATATTTAATCAAAAGGAATATAAGGACTTCTTTGTCATTCATAACATTTCACCCATATATCCATTTAATAATTTTGAGCACTTACTTTGAAACAAAATATTATCACTATCCTTAATATTTTCCAGCCCTGTTGGAAAAAGAAATATGAATCATAATTATAATAATATCTGAAAAGAATAATTTTATACTTGTACTTAGCATAGAAAATATGAATAAAAATTCTACCAGTCTTATTGAGTATAGTTAAGTTTTGAGATGAATAATTCAATGTATGTATGCAACATTTTTTCTGGGGATATAAAAACTGTATTTCTTTCTTATTGCTAAGATTCAACTCCTTGAAAACTAAGGATCCAGAAGAAAAGAGTAAAGAACAATTTTAGTCCATATGAAACCTCCTCCCAATGATAATATTGCATCTTACATTCCATTTTATCTATTTTTAGTTCGGTAACATTTTCCAATAATGTTAAGATAAAGAAAACTACCTCTACCTACAGGGGCTCACATTTGACTACTGTGAAAATTCTTATACAACTAAGTATAATATTATTATAAATTCAAAAATATATATGAGCACAAGGAAGAGGCATATTTTTAAAGATTAGATAAGGCAGGTGAAAAAAAGTGAGTGATTTAAGTAAGGTCAGAATATAGACCACATTAGAAGTAAAAAAAAATGTACCTGGGAAAATTTATTGGGACAATATTTAGAATGTCAGTATAGAAGATTCCCACATAAGTCCATACTCAACTAGTAACGATCAAGTGATTTTAATTACTGCAGTGATGTCATTGTTGATTTTAAACAATTTCAGAGGGTTGAAAAAAGAGTAAAATTAAGAGGTCAGTGAATGAAAATACAATTAGGAAGCTGTTGTGACAAAATTATAGACTAGATCAATGAACTATAAATGAAGGAACCAAGAATGTGAAGACAACTTCTAAAGGGATGAAGACATTTGGTGATGTTTAATGGGCTGATGCATCTTTAAAAATCAAGGTTAGGGGCAACAAGTAGAATAGAGGTCTCTGAAGAAGACTATTCCCAGATTCTATGGAGCAGCACTAGTTATAGGCAAAAGGGGAATGATAAGAAACTTATCTACGAAAATAGCCAGTACTGTATGATTCTGAGTAATGATAATAATGGCCACTTCCCTGAATGCTCTGGAAGTCCTGGGTACCCTACTATATCTGGGAAGTAATTATCACCATTTTAAGATAAAGAAACTTAAGGTACCAATAAATAAAATAGCCTGATAACATCCCATAGCTATAAAACAGTAAACTAGATTAAAAACTTAAATTTGTTTGACTCTTTAGCAAGGTTTGTCCCATAAGCCATACTACTTAGCCACCAAGTTTTGCAAATAAAGTTTTCTAGAAATACAGCCATTACCCATAATTAATGTATTGTCTCTATCTATTTCACACAACTTTAGCAGAGCTGAATTGTTGCAACCACAACAACCAAAAAAACCATATGGTCCACAAAGACTAAAATATTTACCATCTGGCCCTTTACAGGAAAGTTTTCCCATTTCTCCTCTAAAACCCTCACTTCATGACTATTAAACAAATATACATTGAGCACCTGCTATGTTCCAGGCATTGGGCCAGACACTATTCCTTGTAGTGACTCTAGCAATTTATAGAAGTGACAGCAGTGGGAATATTAGTGACTCTAAACACCTAACACATCAAGAAATTTCCCATCTTAACATGCCTCATCTTGAATGACACTTTTAGGAAGACCAGACCATAAATAAAAGAGAGGTCAGTATTTTTAACTTTTCCTTGTCCTTGGCTCACAGTATACAGTAATTCCTTGGAATTTGAAATAAATGTCACACAAATCCCAAATCTTTCATAAGCCTTCAAAATTACCAAATATAAAATGTCAGCAAATTTTTATCAAGTATAATTGAAGATATTAAATGATTCTACAGATTAAAATAATGGTTTTATAAATATAAGTTTAGCAAAGAACTTTGATTTAAATTATCAAGTTAGTTATCATTTAAGATATATTCAAAGGGACATTGGTATTTGTATTGCAAGCCATAATGCCAAAAGGACAGAGAGAGAGAAAGAAAGAGAGAGAGAGAGTGTGTGTGTGTGTGTGTGAGAGAGAGAGAGAGAGAGAGGTGGGAGGGAGAGGGAGAGAGAGATTGAAGCAGATGGTGGGGGTGGGGTAGAAGAGAAACTGAGGACATTGCTGGTGGAAAATGTACACTGATGAAGGGACATGTGTTGGAACATTATATGACAGAAACCTAATCACAAACAACTTTGTAACTGTATCTCACTGTGATTCAATTAAAAAAAATTAGAAATAGAAAAACAAAGGGACACTGGATTTCAGCAGCTGTGTGGGGACTTAAACTGAAAAGTGAGTGTGAGTAAACTTTGTTAATGCTTAGTTATAAGGCAATGATCAAAGTTTGTTTTCTGACTCTTGTGCCTTCATCTACCAGAAAAAAGGGATGAGACAGAACAGTTAGTGAGAGGAACTTCGTTGAATGAGTCTTTTTGGAGATGAAGTGTTGTAGGGCTCTTCTTATATCATAGGAGAAGCTACTAAAAGGGTTCTAATGAACCCCTCTAAAAATCACTTGAGTGAATCAGTCAAGTTTCAATTTAAGCCAGACTTACGAGACCACAAAAGCATCAAAAATACAAATTCATGCAAGTTAAAAAATTTCTTCCTTCTATTTTATTTATCAGTTCCTATGTAACAAGCCACGTAGTTACATAGTACAACTTTAGTACGCTTCTGGATTCTCTGGGTCCTGAACCAAGATACAACACGGCATGGACACATCATTTCTGCTCTTTTATATACAGACACTCAGTTGAGATTACTGGCATAACTTGGGGTTATTTCAAACATCATACCTACTGTGCTCTCTTGATCAAAAAATCATAAGACAACTGAGATCCTAAGATGTTTAACATGTGGCTGCCTCTGACTGGGAAGAGTTGTAAAGAATTCTCCACCATGTTTTAAAGTCACCTCATTCTACTTTCCCCTCCTTTCTCAACATGCACCAATCCCAGAAATGCGTGAAATTGCATTTACTAAGCTTGGATAAGAATGAGGGTAGAAAGAGAGAAAGGTGGGTTTCCTCAATTATTTTAGGCAAGCTTCCTCGGTGTATCTATCTGAGAGAGTGTGAAAAGTCTAAGACAGCAATATTTTAATTATTATCAAGGTCAGTGTCCCAGACAGACAATTAAAGTCAGAGAACATGACTGAGCTTTCATCTGGAAATAAAACATAAATGGTCAATAAGAGAATTTTTTTTAAGTAAAGCTTTGATCTTACTGCAGAATCGGGCTTTTCATCAAACTGATTACACATGGCATACCATGGCGTCATTGACTAAATTTATTAGAAACTACAAGATGTGAAGGTGGTAATGTATTATTGAGACAAAGAAAGAACTGGTTTTGAGAATGTATTCCTGCCTTAAAGATTGAGTTTCATCCCATAAATAGTGTACGTCTAGGAATGCAAAAGAAGGCGTTTTACTCAACCAAAGAAGCTAAACGAATATAGTTTGTTTTATGGTGAACTTTTGTACTGACCCTTCACTGACTTTCCTCATTTGAGCACTAAAAAAATGAACTCAGTGGTGAAGATTTAACATTCTTATAAGACATGCAAAGTGCATAGTATCATGTTTTGACTGCTAAGACCAGCATGCTCAACTACTCAGACTTAGACGTCACTTCTTTACCACCTCTGTCCCTATAAAACATTTTTCCTGCCTTTGTTTGTGCAGCAAGACAAGAGACTCTTCTGTGGTATCTATCATGCTCTGGTAGAAACTGTAAGAAGTGTGCCTGAGTCTTTCTTTGTCTCTTGTCAACTTCTATTCACACTAAGAGTCAAAACTCCTCAGTGTCCATAACACCATGATGATAGCAGTTGTCTAGGACATGCAGATTGTGAATTAAGAAAATCACATTGAAAATAATATCTCTATATATCCCAGAGAAGCAAAAAATTATAGTCGAAATGACATCTGGACTTATTTGTTCATCACAGCACTGTTTACAATAGCCAGAATCTGGTAAAAACCCGAGTCCCCTAGAACAGATGACTGATTGAAGAAACTTTGGTACATCTATACAATGGAATACTATGCAGTGTTAGAAAAAAGGAGGTCATGAATTTTGCATATAAGTGGATCGGCATGGTATCATGCTAAGTGAAATGAGTCAGAAAGAGAGAGACAGACATAGAAAGATTGCACTCATCTGTGGAATATAGAATAACAGAGTAGGAGACTAACACCCAAAAATAGTAGAAATAAGTACCAGGAGGCTGACTCCATGGCTTGGAGGCTGGCCTCACATTCTGGGGAGAGGGCAACTCAGAGAAGGGATCACCAAGTACATGCGGGGGAAGGGTGATGCGTGCTGAATGTAGACTAGAGACTGAACACAGTGGCCACTCAACACCTTTATTGCGGACCACAACAGCTAATTAGAGAGAGAGAACAAAAGGGAATACCCTGCCACAGTGGCGGGGTGGGGTGTGGGGAGATGGGATTGGGGAGGGTAGGAGGGATGCTGGGTTTACCGGTGGTGGAGAATGGCCACTAGTGAAGGGATGGGCTCTCAAACTTTGTATGAGGGAAACAAGAGCACAAAGATGAGTAAATCTGTAACTGTACCCTCACAGTGATTCACTAATTAAAAATAAATAAAGGAAAAAATGAAAAAAAAGAAAATATCTCTGTGGTGAAGTAAATTTGAGAAAGCAAAGTTTAACTAGGCCTCTGACCTTCTGACAAGTCATCAGCACTCACATCGTTAGAAAAGTGGTAAATCAAATGATACATAAATAAAAGGAGAATCTAAGAGGCAGAGTGAGAAGGCCCCACACAGGCAGTGCTTTGCACACTTTTTCCAGTGTGTAAATCTCTATGACTCAATGGGGAGTGGCATGATTTGATTTATTTTAAAATTATTTTAAAATTAAAATTATTTATTTGATTCATTTAAAATTGTTATAAATAATTTAAAAATTATGTATTTTAAAATTATATTAAAATTATTAAGTTGCTTGGGCCAGATTGATAGTATAATAGAAAGGGCACTTCACTTGCATATGGCCAACCCAATTTCAATCCCCGGCACCACAAATGGCCCTCTAAACCCTGCTATGAGAGCTCCCTGAGCACAGAGCCAGAAAAAAGTCCTGAGAACAACCATGTATGCTCCCCAGCTCGCCAAAAAAAAGGAAGAAAAAAATCTTTTTCCATTGCTATGTGCAGAATTGTGCATAGTTCAAAGGGGAGCAGAACTTAAGAGAATGATAAATTGATTTAATGGAAATTTTCTCAAGTTATAGAACTATGGACTGTAAATAGAGAAAGAAGAAAGACATTCCGACTGATCCGGTGACTGAAGTGAAGCTGGTGAAGCTTCATAACATGGAATTTATGTGGGATAAAGATTGTATTAATGGATAAGATGAATATTTCAAGCATTAACTACTATGAAAATCCTGAGATATTCTATCTTTAGCTTTCTAGTTATAATTTTGTTTTCTTAGTTAATAAAATAATAATAACAATCACTACTTTAACAATTATAGGTTAAAGTACTATTCCCTAATTCCTTTCACTTGGCCTCAAAATAACTCTGATCATGCTCATTATATGGTAGAACCAAAAAGGAAATTAGAAAATTTGCTGTACCTCTTAACATCAGAATATTTTCCCCTGAGTATGAAATCAATCATTTTTCTGTTTTTCAGTTTACTCCAAACATAGCTTTAAGGACTTTCATAGTCATTAGCATTTCTTACAAAGTCTTTCAGGACCTTAACTTTACTGACCCTATTCTTTAGATATGTGACACTCTTTCGTGTTTGTCCCTGGCATATGTCTCTTTTGTGCATCATCTTTTTTATGTCTGAACTCAAAGAGTTCTCTACAGACACATTGATCTTGTTCAATGTTTCCTCAACTTCCTTCCTGAGATCACCTATGATTGTACAGTCCAAAAAAATTTTGTGAACCCTTTGTTTCTATTTATTATATCTGCCCAGAGATACCTTCTAATATTTTCTTCAAGTTTTAGAAACTATTTTCTTAAAGTTGTGAAATAAATTTTTACTCTTGTTATCATTGAATTAGGTAATATATTGATAACTTCTCAGAATATTTCTGTATGAAGAAAAGATCACATGGATTACTTATACAAATAATTCTTTCATCAGTCATATATTCTAGATGTTATTACAGTTAGTAAAATTATATTTTCTATAAAAATGTATAATTTAATGATGAGTAGTTAGCTACTCTCATATCCCAAATATGCTGTTAGTATAGATACAAGAATAATATATAATAGAGAGATGAAGAAGAGAAAGAGAGAGTTAAAAGCAAAATTCTGCCAACTGATTTTCCAAAACCAGGAAAATTATTAATTTTTATTAATTATTAATCAGTAAAATGTTGTTATATTTAGAATATTTCTGCTCTTAGGGTTTTTTTTACATAAAAGGCTTTATCTTTTAATATAAATTTATTGAAGTTAGAGCCAAAACAATAGTACAGGTGTTGAAACACTTGCCTTTCATACCACAGACCTCAGTTCAATCCCAGTAGTGTATATGTTTGCCTGAGCACTGCTATGATTAAGCCCTGAGCAACAATATGGTCCCAAACAAACAAATTAAATACTCCCCTAGCTGTTTTTGAGGTTCTTTCCTTTGTTCTTCTTTTTGTTCTTTTCTTCTTGCTCTATGCCTCCTTCTCCTCTATTTCCTTCTCCTCCTCTCTCCCTCCTCCTCTTCCTCTTCGTCTTCCTCCTCTTCCTGCAGTGCTCAGGGCTATTTCCAGCTCTGTGCTCAGAAGCCACTTCTAGCTCCTGGGACCATGCAGTACCAGGGATTGAGCCTGTTTCCTCCTGCATGCAGAACATTCACTCTGCTCTTTGAGTTATCTCTTCACCAATATTTTGATTCTTTCCCATACTATTAGAGACACATTTGTTAATGTTCATTCTTTGTCCACAATTCTTGAGTCCAAGAGCTTGAGATATCAGTCAAACCAACAAAACAATGAGATATAAATATTTCAAAACTTTTAATATACTCAAAACTAAAGAGGTAGTTACACTTTATTTACTTTGATAGTGTTCCAAAAGAAAAAATATTTTCAAAAATGTCTAATTTTAAAGCTCAGAACTATATGAATACCTATGTGTATTTGTGTGTATACATATCTTGTATATTGCAGTTTTGAGTTTTCAGTATCTAGTATTAACACATTTTGCCAAATATTTCTTTCATGTAATACATAAAAAAAAACAGAAAAACTAAGTAATTTTTTAAAGTACCTTTTACTTTCACAGTTGCCTTGAAAATAGGCAGGTTATAGATAACCAAAAACTTAATAACCAATAACTCAGAATTTCTCTTCACTTTCTGAAGTAAAACTTTCATAAAATCATTCCCTGAAATTAGGACTACTGTGAGTAATCAATTATAGATGATAAAGGAAAAGTAATATGCTCCCTAGTCAAACACTTTCACCATTAACAATAATAGAAAGGTTAGTTCAAATGAACCCGTGGGTATTGTCACTACTCTGAACCTAAAAATAATTGCTCATAGATGCAGTTGGCCTGGCAGGAAAGCATATAGGTGGCCATTTCTCCCTTAAATGATGATTACACTAAGAGGTCATATATTCCTGATTAAACATTTTTGATTAGAATAAGTGTGTTTCTTGCTCAGAGAACTTACTTCAAGAGATAAACTGCTTATTGGATGTAGGGGTAGAAAAATAATCTGCTTTAAAAATTTATAATAGTAATGTTTCGGTGTTAGTTATCCTAAAAGATAGATACCTTATTTTATTATGCTATCAAGCAACTACTTTGTAATCTGATTTCTTTTTTTTTTTTTTTTTTTTTTGCTTTTTGGGTCACACCCGGCTATGCACAGGGGTTACTCCTGGCTCTGAGCTCAGTAATTACTCCTGGCGGTGCTCCAGGGTCCATATGGGAAACTGGGAATCAAACCTGGGTCCGCCGCGTGCAAGGCAAATGCCCTACCCGCTGTGTTATCACTCCAGCCCCTATAATCTGATTTCTATAAAAGACTTTTAAATTTAATGTATTTATGGCATAGTGGCTAGAGCATTTGCCTTGCACGTGGACAACCCAGGTTCGATTCCTCCATCCTTCTTGGAGAGCACAGCAAGTTACCGAGAGTATCCCAGATGCACTGCAGAGCCTGGCAAGTTACCCATGGCATATTCAATATGCCAGAAACAGTAACAACAAGTCTTACAATGGAGACGTTACTCGTTTCTGCTAGAGCAAATCGATGAACGTCGGGATAACAGTGCTACAATGCGGTGCTATATGTCCAAGAGAAGATTGGTGAAGGGTGGGACTGCAGAGTGCCCATGATCAAAAGTTTCAAAGTGAGTTTTTAGTAAGTTCTTTACCTGTAGTCTTTCTTTCCTAACTTGACCTCCAAATCTAGTGGTCCTTAGTATCTTTTTGAAGACCCAATTATGAAATCAAGGGCAATAAAGTTCTTATTATATCTTTTTTAAATGACTATCTGATATACAAGAGTGAGTTGCCTTGCAATTGGCCAACCCAGGCCCAATCCCAAGCACCATACATGGTCCCCCAAACTCCATGAGGAGTGATCCCTGAGTGCAGAGCTAGAAGTAAACCCTGAGCAACATGGGTGTGAGGGCCCCAAAACAAAAACAAAAACAAACAACAAAAGGGGGAAAAATGTCATTCTGGGTAAGATAAAACCTTGGACTAGAAATTTTGCTGTTATCTCATCATAGTTTCTCTATGTCCATGTTTAATTCAAAATCACTTATTCTCATAAAAAGTATTGAGAACCTCAAAGAACTTCTATTTATGTGGTTTATACCTACTGATATTTTTTTGTGGCCAGGAAAATAACACAAATAGTGGTGCATATGCTAGCTTACGTGAGGTCCTGAATTTATTTCAGGGCATCACTTAGACCCTCAGTACCACCAGATATAGTCTGAATGCCCCTTCAGCAATGCCAGATCCACACTAGACAATGATCTGTCAGACCACTCACCAGATCATGCATCTCAGGGGATGGCCTCAAGTCTGCTGGGTTCACCTCTTTAAAAAACATAAAATTGAGAATAATTCAGAACTTACAAATTATGAAGGCCAATAATTATACTTCAAATCAATGTAAATTTATGCTTTTATGAAAATAGCTACTTTTTCCAAAAATAGTACAAATAAAGTGGTATTGATTTACATTTTTGCAAATCTTTTTAATTTCTAGCTTAAGAAAAATATAGTTGGACTTTTATATCTTCTGCATTCCATATGTTGTGATACCAACCTCTATGATATATTCCTGGAAGAATGAGTGAGAAAAGGCAAATAAAAAATCCCATCAAATATTGATCAGACCTAATCACACTTAGTTTCAAGATTAGAAAGGTTTGGTCATTTTTAAGGGTATAAAATTGTAAACAAAATATTAGCGTTATTAGAGATTCTTAGTAACGCTAATATTTTTGTTTACAATTTTATACCCTTAAAAATGGCCAAGCCTCTACTAAGAAACTCTTAGAAACAATAGATTTATACAGTAAAGTTGCAGGCTATAAAATCAATACCCAGAAATCCATGGCCTTCATATATGCAAACAATGAGGCAGAGGAAAGGGACATGAAAAAAGCAATCCCATTCACAATCGTGCCCCAGAAAATCAAGTACCTCGGAATCAGCTTAACCAAGGAAGTAAAAGACCTCTACAAAGAAAACTACAAAACGCTACTCCATGAAATCAAAGAGGACATGAGGAAATGGAAACATATACCCTGCTCGTGGACAGGGAGAACCAATGTTGTCAAAAATGGCAATACTCCCCAAAGCATTATACAGATTCAACACGATCCCTGTAAGGATACCCATGACATTCTTCAAAGAAATGGATCAAGCAATCCTAAAATTCATATGGAACAACAAACGTCCAAGGATACCTAAAACAATTCTTGGAAAAAAGTTGATGGGAGGCATCACCCTCCCCAACCTCAAACTTTACTACAAAGCAGTAACAATTAAAACAGCATGGTACTGGAACAAAGGCAGAGCCGTAGACCAATGGAACAGGGTGGAATATCCCTACACACAACCAAAATATATGATCATCTAATCTTTGATAAGGGAGCAAGAGATGTGAAGTGGAGCAAGGAAAGTCTCTTCAACAAATGGTGCTGGCACAACTGGACAACCACATGCAAAAAAATGGGCTTAGACCTTGACCTGACATCATGCACAAAAGTCAGATCAAAATGGATTAAAGACCTCAACATTAGACCACAAACCATAAAGTACATTGAAGACAAGGTCGGCAAAACCCTCTACGATATTGAAGATAAAGGTATCTTCAAAGGTGACACAGAACTAAGCAATCTAGTAAAAACAGAGATCAACAAATGGGACTACATTAAACTAAAAAGCTTCTGCACCGCAAAAGAGACAGTGACCAGAATACAAAGAGTATCCACAGAATGGGAAAGGATATTTACACAATACCCATCAGATAAGGGGTTGATATCAATGGTATATAAAGCATTGGTTGAACTCTACAAGAAGAAAACATCCAACCCCATCAAAAAATGGGGCGAAGAAATGAATAGAAACTTTCCCAAGGAAGAAATACGAATGGCCAAAAGGCACATGAAAAAGTGCTCTACATCACTAATCATCAGAGAGATGCAGATCAAAACAACCATGAGATACCACCTCACACCACAGAGACTAGCACACATCCAAAAGTACAAAAGCAACCGCTGTTGGAGAGGATGTGGGGAGAAAGGGACCCTTCTACACTGCTGGTGGGAATGCCGACTGGTTCAGCCCTTCTGGAAAACAATATGGACGATTCTCAAAAATTTAGATATTG
The DNA here is from genome assembly GCF_027595985.1 of Sorex araneus. Lineage (NCBI taxonomy): Eukaryota > Metazoa > Chordata > Mammalia > Eulipotyphla > Soricidae > Sorex > Sorex araneus. The sequence goes on along the minus strand of NC_073306.1, from coordinate 184,974,755 downwards.
AGCTCCCATTTGACCCAGCAATACAACTGCTGGGAATATATCCCAGAGAGGCAAAAAAGTATAATTGAAATGACATCTGCACATGTATGTTCATCGCAGCACTGTTTACAATAGCCAGAATCTGGAAAAAACCCGAATGCCCTAGAATGGATGACTGGTTGAAGAAACTTTGGTACATCTATACAATGGAATACTATGCAGCTGTTAGAAAAAAGGAGGTCATGAATTTTGCATTAAAGTGGATCGGCATGAAAAGTTTCATGCTGAGTGAACTGAGTCAGAATGAGAGAGACAGACATAGAAAGATTGCACTCATCTATGGTATATAGAATAACAGAGTGGGAGACTAACACCCAAGAATTGTAGAAATAAGTACCAGCAGGTTGACTCCATGGTTTGGAGGCTGGCCTCACATTCTGGGGAAAGGGCAACTCAGAGAAGGGATCACCAACTATAATGTAGTCGAAGGCCATGTGGGGGAAGGGAGTTGCGGGCTGAATGAGGGCTAGAGACTGAGCACAGTGGCCACTCAACACCTTTATTGCAAACCACAACAGCTCATTAGAGAGAGAGAACAGAAGGGAATGCCCTGCCACAGTGGCAGGGTGGGGTGGGGGGAGATGGGATTGGGGAGGGTGGGAGCTATGCTGGGTTTACTGGTGGTGGAGAATGGGCACTGGTGAAGGGATGGGTTCCCGAACTTTGTATGAGGGAAGCATAAGCACAAAAGTGTATAAATCTGTAACTGTACCTCACGGTGATTCACTAATTAAAAATAAATAAATTTAAAAAATTAGCGTTATTATGAAGATGGTTTTGCATTCACAACCATTAGCTTGTCAAGATAGAGCTCTGAGATTCTCAAGAATCACTGAGACACACTCTGAAAACCTTTGTTATACATAAATTTTAGTCCTGTGGAAAAATAGATTGAAAATTCAAAACTCTGATAGGGCAAGAATACCCCAGACAAACTCTTTAATACAGCTTCCACCTATTTCCTGGAAGATCCAATTATAAAACAGTAACAATGTTCAAGATACAAAGGCCCGTAGAGATTATGTTCCATCATCTTTATTTTTCTCATGTAATACATGATAAAATTAGGGTTCAATCGCACTAGAGATTTTAGTAAAGCCACAAAACTTAGCTTTTCTAGATCTCAATAAGGCATTCTTGGGCTAGAGAGATAGACGAGTTCAGGTGCTTTCTGAGCATACAGCTGATCACTGTTTAATCCCCAGCACCACTCATGATCCCCTTGTGCTCAGAAGTCATTCCTGAATACACTGCCAGTAATAGGCCCTGAGGAAAGGCAGATATTCCCCCTCCAGACAAAACAAAACAATTAAGAATTATTTATCCTGGACTATGCTATAGAACTTAAAAATCACATTTCAAATTCACACTGTGTTGGTTGATCTACTTATTCTTAACATCTGGAAGAAGGGTGATTCTTGGCTTCTTTGAACATTTAAATTTAATGTAACAATCAATTCCCCAGCAAAATACATACAGACATATATGCATAAATTCTTAAAGTCTAAGCATAAGGCATTTAGGGCTCAGTACAGCCCAAGTGAAGTGCCTCCCAGCTAATTTTAAGACACATACATATTTCTGGGATGAATATATTTGAGGACTGAGAAACTAGATAACAGAATGTGATGAAAATTTATAGGTGCTAATGTCGATTAACAGAACAAATCTTATTAATATAATACAGATTTAATATAGGATCAAAATAACAAATACTAAGAATAAATCTCTTGTAAAGTAGGATTTATTTATTCATTTATTCACAACTAATTTGAGTGGCTACTGAACACCCGGCACTTTTCCAGATTCTGAAGTTCAGAAGTAAGCCAAATTGACATATTCTAAACCAGGCTGGAGTTCAGTCTGTGAGAGACAGCATTAACTAGCCACACAATTTATGTCAAGAATAAAAATATTTAGCTCTTTCCACCCAGATTCCCAGCTATTATAGCTTCTACCAAGAGTTGAACCCTAATAAACTCACAATACCAGCACCTCAGAGACCATCACCTCCAGTGCTAGGAGTTAATTATGGTCAGTAGCCAAAAGGGGGAGTGGGGTAAATTATTCTTTTTCATTTCAACTTTAATTAGTTTATTCTTCATTGAAATGTTTCCCTTCAAGATAGACTCATGTTTGCCTCTCCCTCATGATAAAAATCCTTGCCTAGAGGTCTTTTTTTTTAATTTTATAAGGTAGTTCATAATACTTGATTACATTTAATAATCAAACACCAATCCTACCACCATTACACCTTCCCACCACCATATTTGGGATGTTTCCATCCAAGTCTCAATTCCAAGCACAACCAAAATAATATATCTTGTATTCTTTCTTATGAAAAACCGCTGAAAATGATACAAAAAAGTTTCCATAGAGGAAACAGTGTGAAGATTTTTCTATTTTGGCAGGGGCCATTAAGACATTCTTTAGGATATCACTAACATGATATAACATATATCACTAACATATATATGTATATATGTATATATATATATATATATATATATATATATATATATATATATATGTCCACACAATCGGACAGGCCTCACACATGAAGGTACCGGCAGAGGAACCCAGGTCTGTGTAATCCCATCAACAGCCAACATCCAGAGAGACTTAAAAGCAACCTTCCAGAAGCGCGAGGCCACAAAGCGGTCTTGCGATATTTGTAGCCTACTTCTCCCTCTGGGAGAAACTGGCAATCTTCAGAGAGTTTTCTGCCCACATGGGACAGCCTTGCAAGCTTCTCATGGTGTATTCATATGCTAAATCCAATAACAAGCTAGATCTCATTCCCCTGACCCTGAAACAGCCTACAGTGTGACATCTTTGGGAGGGCTGAGTTGAGAGAGACTTCTAAGATCTCAGGGAAAGGACGAATAGAGAGGTTACTGAGCCCGCTCAAGAAATCAAAGATAAACGGGATTTCGTTATCATGATATACATATATATATATATATATATATTTATGTATACATATGATTGGTTGCCTACTATTTGAACCCATTCAAATGTGGTGTGGTACTCTTGGAGAATGGGTAGGGAGTGTCTTATGATGTGTCACATGGTCACCAATGCAGCCAAGTTGTCCAGGAATACATTCACTCATGCATGAGGCTCGGCCCAAGCATGTGCACAGCGGCCGTGAGCATGGTGGTGGTTGGGTTATGGAGGTTTTTGTCTGCCAGGGATCGGTCCCTTGGGCCCGGGAGGTCTCAACCCCCTTTGGGGTGCCCTGAGTGAAACAGCCTGGCACAGGGTCCAGTGGCATTGCTATGGCGGATGTCATGTTGCTCCCTTCAGGGAGAAAAAGGCCACCTAGAGAAGTCTTAAGATGGATAACTTAAGTCCCCTATAGAGAAAGGATATTTTCCTACTCTCTTTTCCTCAGATTGGTGTGTCCAGGACCCCTTTTTTTACTGGAGTGGTGATATATTAAAGGTGAAGGTCAGGGCATACACCTATAACAGGGATGCCCTAGTAATGACTAAAATCCCCAGTACAGTATTTACTTAACACTATTAAGTGTGTAAATGTGACGAAGAAACTGAATTTAAAGTTATTACATTTCAAAAGTGAAATGTAATTTAAAATTTCTGATTAGCTTGTGAGTGTCAGAACAGTCAGAGTACGTGTCTAGTATGCACTGATAAGGTTCTATCCCCAGCACCACATGAGTCTCCAACCATTGCTGGAGACCCCAACACCTCTGGGAGGCCTAGAGATTTCTGGTACTACAGGGCTCCAGTAGCACCACAGCCTCCCACCATTGCACTAAACTGAAAGTCCCATTGGCCAAGAATCCCAGGAACTTCCTGAGCACTGCTTGAAAGTTCCACCCCTGCCCCCCAAATGAGCACATGGGACTAGAGATATTGCTCAAGGTCTATCTATCATCTGTATGGCATGTGAGAGGCCCCAAGTTCAATCCCCAGCACTGTATGACACCAGCAGCATTGCCAGGCACAGGACAGGCCGGAGGCCTCCTCCTGAGTTAAGAATAGCATAGGAAGTTCTTGCACAACCAGGCTCAGGACCACCTGGAGTGGCTTCAACCCCACCCCCCATTCTAGCTGTGATCATGATCACAATTTTAAAAAATTAGTCACCTCTCCTAATCATACCTATTAAAAAGGGAGACATAAGAAATTTGCTTTCAGTCTGTCTTAAGCTACAGATATAAAGGCAGTGCTTTGATCTCACAATATTCCTTCCTAGAACTGTATTCAAGTTCAGAATAGAGTTTTTGTTTAAACAGATCATAGACGGGGCAACTCAACAATGTTCAACCAATTTTATTTTACTTATTTTGGAGAGCCTACCAAGCAGTGCTTAGAGGACTCAGAGGTCACTCCCAGTAATTCTCATCTAGCTGTACAGGCCTAAAGGTGTACTCTTCAGCCTTTGTAGAAGGCTGTAGACAAGGGAATTTGTTAAAGGTGACATTTAGAGAGAAACTTTTAGCATTATATGTTTAGCATTAATGTTTCTGAATTGACAAGTTAATCTCTGACTTAAAGAGCCTACAAAAAAATCTAAAGTTTGTAGTGGGAAGGAAATATTAAACAATAAAGTCACAATACTAAAACAAAATTAGAAAAAAATCTGCTATATCTCTGCATCCAATCATAAACACAATTCTCTGTGGAAATTGTGTATCATCATCAACATCCTTTAGGTATAATCTCCAGTCTTGGTGTCTAAGGAAACCATGGACATTCTTTAAAAGTACTTGAAATATGAAAATGTTTCCAAAATCATAGAGATGAAAGTGAGGCCTCATTGCTTATGCATATGAGCTTGGATGTGCCTCTCTGAAACTTGATTTCCTTACATCGAGTTGTGGTTCAGTCAGCTATGACTTAACACATGTCAGTAATAGAGTTTGGTCAGCATTTTTAGAAACCCAGTTTGAGTTTACCAAGTAAAGAAATCAAATCAAATACTAAAGGAAGAAGTACCTAGAAATGGCAGAAAAATAAACTTCAAAAGTAGCATTCAATACCAATAAAACATTATATCCTATAATATTTGGTCACTTACAAGGGGAATATTACAGGCAAATTTCAGTAATATGCAAGTATATAAGATAATAAAAGAATGGCTAGGACCTATGGTGATTTTAGCTATAGCAGTTCCACTCTGGATACATTTCCTTTATTTCAAAGTAATTTGATTCTATAGATGTTCACTAAGGCTATATTTTGTGCAAAACAAACACAACAGTGAAATACTTGTAAATCACAACAGTTTAAGCAATATGCCATCAAATCAAACCCAAATTTACAGATAAGGAAATAGAATCAAGTGAGTTCAGTGATGTTTTGCACGAAGTCAGTCTAATTCACTAAAACATGATGGCAACACCAAAGTGAGGACTAGACTGAGTGTCCCACCAGGGCTCATGCCTGCCAACATTTTTCACCCTTTCTCGGAAGCCTTCCCTGACTCTTCGAGTAAATCTGGTCATTTATCCTTTGTGCCACAACTGGGCCAAGTACATAAATCCATCATTTGTAATTAATCATAGTATTATAATTAATTATGTCCATCTCCATTTATATGATGCAGAAATTAAGAATATGGGGCACTGGAATTCCAATTTCAACCGCTAAAAAGATATATTACCTGGGAGAGTTCTTCTTACTCATCTATGCTATTGTTTCCTTATTTGTGAAAGGAGGATAATATCATGAAATTTAAATTAAAAAAATCAGTAGTGGGTATTTAAAACAGTGTCTGGCACATAGCAAACACTAAAATCAATGTGCTGTTGTTATTTTTATTATTTTTAAAGCATTTATTGAGTGCCAACAATATTTCAAGTACCAAAAATACTTTGTTCAGTGAAAAGGAATTATTGAGTACCTAATAAATGTCAAGTACACTGGCTTTTACAAAATCAGTAAATAAAATAATCAGTGTGAGAACAATTATAATTTAAATGAATTAAAATCATAAGGTAACCACAAAAGTATGCTGAATGCAGCTAGGAGTACAGTAGACACAGTGCCAAGTTTCACAGGGAGGAGAAACTCTGCCATCCATCCGTTTCTCCATTTCTTTCTATTGTGTCAGGAGAAACTGAAATTTCCTTTTCCACTCTATAAAAGCTGGAGAGAAACCTGAGGCAAAGAAAGAGCATTTGACATGTGTTGTCAAGTAATATCTATGAAGTTGGAAATGTACTGCAGAGCAAGAAGGAGGAAATTCACTGTTAACATAAGGCCAGGGACACTGTTTCATAAGAAAAAGGGTCTACGTCAAGTAGTCAGAGAATACAAATTACTCACACAGATGAGAGAGAGTAGTCTTTGGGAGGGCGGGGGAGGGGCGGGGAGGCGGATAATGATCCTAACTAATCATTTGTGTCTTATTTCAGCAGGAAACTTAAATGCAAACAGTGAAGTTTCCTGGTGGCCCTCCTCTCCACACACACATACTCCAGTTTCCATCGTTTGGATATATCATGAGTATGGATCATGAAGCTCCCTCTTATAAGGGATCCTCAGTCTCTCGGAGCCATGAAAACACTGACACCATAGGGGTCTCCTCCTCTAGTCACCTGTAGAACATTAGTATTGAAATGTAGCTTCTGTGATTTGCTAAATTTAGCATCAGGCTTTTGTTCACTTAACATGACTAAAGTATAATTATGGAACAAAGAAGAGGAATGGAAGCTATGCCAAGATATGCATGACAATATGAACATCACACTAATCATCCACGATCATATCCTAACATAAGTCACACAGAACATTTAACCAATATATTTGAACTCTGAACATTGAAAAACTTCGGTGGTGGCTTTTGTATGTGTATCTGCTCAAAGGTAAGAAAATGCAATTAACTCCTTTTTATAGGCCAGTGTATTATTCCCATAATCATTAGTTAGCTAAGCTGCTTAAGAATAACTGTCCTTTAGAGAAAGGACTCTGCTTCTCATTAACTAGATTTCTGACCCATAGAGGAGTTTTCAGGTGCTTTAATTTCTTTTCAATTAAGTACTTCATCACAATTTTAAGTAGTAGTATGATTTAATATTGTTTTGCCAAAGGTCTTTATTTAAGACCTATTTGGCTTAAGTCCAAAAAGTAAAGGTCAAGATTATCAACCTTTAATACCTTATGTTTTGAATTTTTACATTTGAAATTAAAATAAAGTATCAGCAGAAGTATTTTGTAAAGTAGATTTAATTTGAGAAAAGACTCACTATCATTTAGTAAACCAAAATAATAAATAGGCAGCTTAGTGTCTCTGAGAAATAAGAAAAAATATCTGTCCAAATTGCATATGCATGTCACCGAGATGGTTAATAATCCAGTGTGACTGTGACATGACGGAGAGCTACGATGCAGATGCAGTAAACATCAATTAATTTACATAATAGAAGCAAGGGTGAGTATCTGAGATCATCAAAGAGTGGGTTAATAAAGAATGACTGTCATTCATATACTTGACTTCTTCAAAGAGAATGGAATAATTATGGTTTTGCTCAAAACATTAATGAAGCAGCTTTAGGAATTTATTAACAATGATTTCAAAATAAAAATTAAATATATATTTTTCATATTTTATATAACTTAAAATAATTTAACAAACCATAAGTCCAAAGCTCTTCCATATTTACTCTAATGTTTATTATCAGTTGCATTGTAAGAGGGACAGTATGCAAAACTGCAATAAGAAAAATAAAGAAGTTTGAGACTTCAAGTTATTCAGCCTTGTGCTTACCAACTTAAAGGATTTGGGAAAACCAGTTCCACCCAGATATTAGAGCATGATCAGAGAACAGAATCCTGGCCTTATTCAATTTTTCTCCTCATTAAACCCTAATATGTATTAACTTACATTTCCCCTAGTTTTATAATTGAACGTGTAAGACACATATGATGTATGAGCAAGGACACAGGCCATATATGCATGTCCAGGTTTAATACTATTGTGATCACACTACACATTCCTATCTTGGTTTAGTTAGCTCACTCCTTAAAAACCCTTGCCCCCACACCCAAGATATACTCTCCCTTGAGAGTACCAGCATCAGCTCCTTAAATGTCTCTGCTGTCACCTATTCTTTTTTATCCTAAATTCATTTTCAGATAGAGAAAGAACCTGTCTTTGGGGGGGTGGATGGAGGTTACATTCATTTTTATTTTTTTGAACCTGAAAGAATTAAATCTGGTTCCAACCTAAGCTCCCAGATCAAGTGGACATTGATGTGGACTAAGGGCCATCTTGGGGACTGACAAATTGAGCAGGGATTCAACTCAGTCCTGTCTTGTTTTCCTTGAGGTTGAGAAGGAAGCGGGAACTCACCCAGATCCTCCCTTAATCTCTGTGACATCCCGAAGTCTGTTGTCTGGAAAAAGTTGACAAGTTCAAGTGTTACTGTCTCAGTTCCGCAACTGGATTCCCGAATCCACACTAAAAGAAAAAGAATACTATGTGGTGGACAGACCACGAGGAAGGAAATGGTTAATTATGAATGCCCTATTTAAATAAAAATGGGTCATTCTTTGCATTTTGCCTTTTTCCCAGACTTCTAGGTCTTTTGTGATCAATTTGATACTAAAGTCCTGTCAGAACAGGGGGAACCTGGAACGCATATTTGCGAAGCCGGCAGGTGATAGAGGTAGCGTGCAGCCATGATTGTGGAACATCTAATTGCTGCCAATTCAGGAAGTATCTTCAGATCAAAAAAGACAGTAAGAGGAGGTAAGACTGAGGGCCTCAAGAACATATTATGCTCTTTGGAGCTTTAATCTTATGTCAAGCAATTGAAAGTCATAAAAGACTCCTTATTAGAGGAAAGGACCTTGAGGGCTTGTTTGGAGGTTCTAACAGGGGAGCGTAGCTACTCGTGGGACTCCACCAGGCTGTTTTCACTCGGGGCGCCCCACAGGATGATGGGTAAAAACCCTCCCCACCCCAAGGGATCCAGCCCTGGCAGCCAACCTCCACTACCCAACCGCTGCCATGCTCTAGGCCACTTTCCGGACACATTATAAGACACTTCCTACCCATTTTCCATAATTACCACACCATATTTGTTGGAGTTCAGACAGTAGGCAACAAATCATAGAAAGTTATATATATATGTATATATCATATACACATATATATAAAACTTTCTGCCCGTGGTTTATTCAATATGCCAAAAACAGTAATGATAGGTCTCATTCCCCTGACTCTGAAAGAGCCTCCAATCGTTGGGAAAGATGAGTAAGGAGAGGATGCTAAAATCTCAGGGCTGGAAGGAATACAGACGTTACTGTTGCCCACTCGAGTAAATTGATGAACAACGGGATGACAATGATGATAGTGATACAGTGGTATTAGAGGAAAAATACCATCAGATTCTAAGCTCCTGAAAGAGCACACTGGCTGCAAAGTAGTCGGACCACAAAGTAGAATAAGCAATGTGGGAGGAGGAAAGACTTATTGGGAGAGAATCACAGTGTCTAAAGATGAAGTAGCTACGAACCAAGTTAATGACAGTAGGGATAGAGGCAAGCAGCTGGCTGTGGATGACATTAGGGAGCTAGAAGCCGCCAGGCTTAGTGATTGATTGGGCAACAATCAGAGGCAGGCACAAGAATGACACTCAAGTGTCTCACTTGGGCAACAGGATAAATCACGATGCCTAAGTTTCTTTGGAACATTCTGGATGATATCCACTAAGCAGATTGGAATACAGGAAGAAAACCAAATAGAAAGGCCAACATTGGAGATGGAGATTCTTATGAAAGATTCATTTCTTCTGCACTTTTACAAAAACATGCATTCATTTTTCTATCATTATATTCGTCTCCTTATGAAAATTATGTTTTCTTTCTTTCATTAACTTCCGTTGTGCTTTCACTGAGAGCCAGATTTATTTCTATTCCTCCATTTCTAGTGTCCAACATAGTATCATAAGAATAGCTGAAAGATTTCTTAATAAGAATGTCTTATTTTGGGGGCTCGAGTGATAGCACAGTGGGTAGGGCATTTGCCTTGCACGCGGCCGACCCGGGTTCGATTTCCAGCATCCTATATGGTCCCCTGAGCACCGCCAGGGGTAATTCCTGAATGCAGAGTGACCCCTGTGTATTGCCGGGTTTGACTCAAAAAGCAAAAAAAGATAAAAATAAGAATGTATTATTCTTAATAAGCTCCTACTCTTAATAAGAATAACAAGAATGACTGAAAACTTTTTTTCCTTATTGGGCACTGTTCTCAAATGCATAATTTATCAAATCTTCCCAACACCTCACATTAGTAACTGCAATAGCATTCCCAAATTACTGATGAGGAAGCTGAGACTTGAATTAAACTATGGCAGTACCAAAGTGCTGCTAGTAAAACAGGCACTAATCATAGTTACTTCAGGTATATTTGGCTCTTGATATCTGTATTTTAAAATTAACTGCCCTTATGATGAGACACAAAATATTTTGCCTAAAACAATGGAGAGAAAAGAAAGGCTATCCTATAGGATAAAGAAAATATGAAGTGATGTAGTAGACAAAATGTGCATGTCTAGAAGCCTCTACTATGCTGTTGTTCAGGATAGTTAAGTTACTTGATATAGTTTTCTTGTCCTACTTAGCAAGCAACTTCCTGTGAACTAGAGAGATCAAGAATTAGAGTTTATCACTCAATCTTATAAGGAAAAGGAGTGGTGCCTATTTCATTTACTGACAGCTGCCAGAATCCTGCCCAGTGCCTGCTATTCCTGGGAAGTCCTGGCTCATTCATGTACTCTTATTGATTACTTTTCAAGCTTCTAGTTTACTTCAACGCATACAAGAAAATTTCTCTCATACACGAAAAATATGTCAATATTTTGTGCACTATTGACCAATACTTTCCCTTTTTTTGATGCTACTCCCCAATTCATCACTGAGTTCTCAGAGTCATTATTTTAAAATAAACCTCTGTTATTCTTTTAAAATCCTCTAGCAGTTTTTTACTACTCTTGTAACAGAGGCAAAAATTCTGTGATAACCTGTATCTTTGGTTCCTTGCCTGATCTTTTCATCACACCTCAGGCTACTCCAACTTTGTTTTGAAAACATTATCATATAAACTGCCTCTAAATTCCCCACATACAGAGCAAGTTCTATAGCCATAATTCCTTTGCACAGGCTATTTTCCAATACCTACATAATTCCCTCATCCTTTTCTTGCCTAAGCAACTCCAACTGAATCTTGAGATTCTAGTTAAAATACCTGCCTGTAGTTAAAGCATTTCACTGCTTTCTCGGCATGCTCTCTAAAGACAAAAACAATAATTGATTCACGTTTATATCCATGGTGCCAAACAGAGGAGCTGGAGACTAAGGGTCCTCAAGAAACAAAATATATCTAATTTCATTCATCATCTTTCTTTGCTAGGCTCCTGAAATTATAGAACCAGGCCACACCAGCTGTATCTCTGTTGTTAAGGTTTCTTAACCTTGGCCCTCGTTGACATTTTGAACTGAATAATGCTTTGTTGTTGGACGTTAGTTTTGTGCACATGAGTTGAGTGGCATGACTGACCTCTGTCCACTATATGCCAGTACTACTGATTGTTCAAATCTTGACAGTCAAAACCTCTCTAGTCACTACCAGATATCTCCTGAGGTGGAGAAGGAAATTATCAGAACATTGTTTAAGGACTGAAGTGAGAGGGAAGGCAGAGAAAAGCAGGATTTAGGAATACTAAATTCCTTCTTTCACAGCTTCTGCCAACTTTACATACAGGCCATTCATTAACTGATGATTGGTTACTTTCCTTGATCTCAAATCTCTTAAGTATGTTTTACATGAATTATGTTTCCAATTTCTCATGTGCCAAGTCCTTAACTTTCCTCAATACATTCTCTTTAGCCTCAAAACAAATGTCCTCCTGGTTAAAGAAACCTTGGTACATCTACACAATGGAATACTATGCAGCTGTTAGAAAAAGATGAAGTCATGAAATTTGCATATAAGTGGATCAACATGGAAAGTATCTGTTAAGTGAAATGAGTCCGAAAGAGGAGACAGACATAGAAATATTGCACTCATCTGTCGAGTATAAAATAACAGAGTGGGACACTAACACCCAAGAGTTACAGAAATAAGGACCAGGAGGTCTGCCCCACAGCCTGGAAACTGGCCTCACTTGCTGGGGGGAAAAGGCAGCTCACATAGAGAAGGGAATACTAAGTAGAGGATGTTGGGAAGACCCATTAAAGTTGGAAGATGCTAACCAAAAGTAGACTATAGACCGAACATGAAGGCCACTCAATACCTCTATTGCAAACTACAACACCCAAAAGGAGAGAGAACAAAAGGGAATGCCCTGCCACAGAGGCAGGGTGGGGTAGTGGGGGATGGGGTGGGGGTGGTGAGAGGGATACTGGGATCATTGGTGGAGGAGAATGGGCACTGGTGGAGGGATGGGTAAACAATCACTGTATGAGTGAAATGCAAACACAAAAGTTCATAAGTTTGTAACTGTACATCACAGTGATTCTCTAATAAAAAATTTTAAAAAAAGAAAAGAAAAAACTGTCAATAAAAAAAGTCCTCTTGCACTGAATTGCTTATTGATCTCATATCAGTCAAAGCTTCTCTCTTTTCTTTCTCTCCCTGTTTCTATCTCTCTCTCATATTTTTCTCCTCCCCTGAGTTACTGGTTATTAACATTAACTGTGGTCTTTTTGTTGATTCTGCCATGCCCCCATTTTTCATTCATTTAGTTTTTTTTTTTAATCATAAACCACACAAATCCCAATAGCTTACAATAGCTGTCATTTATTCTCATGGAGCTGGTCAGCAGAGGGTTGGATGATGTAGGCCGGTCTTATTTGAAATCCTTCGGCTCTTCTACTTAGTCTCTAATCCTCCCACGACTAGCAGAGACGTGTTCTTATGGCAAGGGCACAGTAGAGCAATTGCCCAATTGAGCAAACACATTTCAAGTCTTTGGTTATGTCACACCTGCTAACATGTTATTAACCAAAGCAAATCATGCAGGAAAACTACATTAGTGCAGAAAGAAGCTGTAGTCACATGAAAGAAAGTGCAGTTACAAAGAATGAAGAGGAACTAGGACCCTAGTGATCTACTAACTGCCCTATTTGAATTGTTATTATGTCCAATCTTTTTATCACTTCCCTGAGTCTCGTATATGTGCTTTTAAGAGCACGATTGCTTGTGTCAGCAGATGCTATAATGAAGTAATGGCTCCGTATAAGACACTAAGCCATATTTGTAGACAGTCAAGGCAAGATCCGAAGGCCTATCTATCAACCTTTGAATTATAAATAAGACATATTTGTCCCCTGATATTTCCGTGAAACTTCACCCAATTTTCAGAATAGATAGTGCTTTATTCTTAGACAAGAACAGTAATTATCACCTTTTTTAAAGCATTGGTTGCACATTTTGCCTCCTCAAATTAGTCATTTTTTTACAAACAGAAAGATTAGTAGCAGCCAGAATATATATAGTACTAAATAAAAGCCTAAAGAGAAGAGTATTTCATCTACAACATTCTTTTATTAAATACTAGAAGTTCCATATATAAGGTAGTGAAAGGGAGTGAAAAAATTTATGAAATTGTCTTTGAAATATTGTTATGACATAGTTATGGCATGTAATCATGTATGTGACAATGTGACTGAGTATTAAATTAAATCATATTAAAACCATTAAGATGAAATACCTTATTTCTTTTCAATAAAATGTCTGTGTTATTGGAATTCTGGATTGTTATGAAATTCAAATTTAATGAGGCCACCCATATTTTATCTGCAACTGTATCTTTCTGTCTATTCATATGTATGTGTATATATAAATAACAAATATGTTTAATATATAAAAATAAAAATATATAAATATTTATGGGTTTGTATTTGAGGTCATACCCAGTAATATTGAAGGATTACTCTTGGCTCTGCATTCAGGAATTACTCTTGGAAGTGCTCAAGGGACCATATGTGATGCTTAGGATCAAACCTGTATTAAATGCATGCAAGGCAAGCACCTTAACTACTGTACTATCTCTTTAGCCTCATGCCCACGTATATTTTGTAGAGGAAATAACCTTTGTATAAATTCCTCTATAATGGACTTCATTTAGCAAAAAGTGACATGTCTTTAAGTCTTTTGTCCTTTCACAGATAGAGACAAGGATATAGGACAGTGACAAGTCAGTACCTTCAAACAATGGAGGAAAATGATCAGCCATGCTATATTATCTTCCAAGAACCACAAACTGCATCATAAATACACAATTAATCCTTAGCAAAGTCTCAAGTCAAAAATCACAGTTTCTTTCACGAAGTAAAACATGGAAAGGATTAAATATGGCATCCAGTAAAAGACTAATTTTATTATTTTCTACGACTTTTCTCTTCTATTTTTTGTTTTTTTAGCTGGGAGGGGGACTCTCAATGGATCAGGGACCACTCTGGGTCACCCACGCCAAGCAGGCCAACAGTTCAGTGCAAGGCCTGTGGCTGCCATGCTATGCTGCTTGGACTCTGTGATACACAGGAGCATCACGGCCACCCCAACAGTGCTTGGGGCCTCCAGGGGACACCTGGTGGTGCTGGGGTCCTTTAAGGCTGTACATGGTGGTGCTCAGTGGCCACAGGCCTATACCAGGTAATTCATTAGAAGACCAAGTGGAAACGGGATTTAAACTGGGACATGCAATCCTACTCCTGTGCGCTTCTTTCCCCACCTTATTTTTTTAAAAAGGAGGTTAAAATTCTTAGATAAACTTCTACTAATTCCACTCTCCATAATATCAGATACCCCTTTTGAGACTTGTTACTATGGTCTGTTTGTGTTATCCTAAATCTCAAATGAGTTACTGCTAATCCAAGCTAATATATAAATATAATACAATAGTTGAAAGCAAAATACAATGACTGAAAGAACAATTTTTGATTTCAGAGTCAAAATTTAATCTTTTCATAACTTTACTTAAACACTATTGTTTACAAAGCTGTTAATAATTGTTTTGTGCGTTCAAGATTTCAGCACCAATTGCACAACCAGTGTTAACTTTCCTCCACCATTGTCCCTTTTCCCACCCAACCCCAAGTTTTTTCTATTAACAGGTACAAAATGATTTATTTTATATTTATTGTTATAGCAAAATAGTCAGTGGAATTATCAAAAATGGTTCAGTAAAAGAAAATTTGTGAAAATTGTTATAACTCACAATGTTGTTATTAAAAGTCATTGTCTGAGGATTTACTGAGCTATTTGTTGCTAGTCAAAACTTTTGTGTTCTGTTCTTGCATACTGAGCTCAGGGGACTTCTGTGCTACTTTCCCAACTAATTTTCTGTGCTCCTATTCAGCTGTCAGTATTGTGGAATTTAGAGGTGGCCAGGATCTGTAGAACTGGAATGATTCTTGGCCCACATGCCTCCCGAGCAGATCCCATAATTTTTAGCCCAAAGACCAATGTACCTAGGAGTTTCATTGTTTTGGCATCTCTTCTAAGATTAGTTGCAGAATTTAGTTTTATCTTGTTTTTTTTAATGCTTTTATGTGCTTTTGGAAATTTATTGATCTTTTCCTAATTTGTTTTTAAATTCAAATTGCATTTTTCTGCTTTATATGACCATCTTGAAGAATAATAACTTAGAAATAAACTAGATTATATAATAGGTACTCATTAAATTATAACATAATAGATATAAAATAAAAATAATAGTAGATGTGGATATAAATTAAATGTATGTATAGGTATATTCCTATTAGTGTGTATATACTGTGTATATATAAAATATTTGCTTATGGTTCATCATATCATAAGGGTCATTCCAATTTGTTGTTTTGTCCATATAATTGACTAAAAAGGACAAAAAGATTCAATCCAGGAAAGACTTTTAAAGGAAATAAAAGAGGAGGTGATAAGATTTTCTGAAGCTTATTTTTTAGATACTATTTGAAGATCTGGGTTATGAGTGAATAAATTGGTCCACTTGAGCCTTCCCTGTGCAGAGAATAGTTAGATTCTTTAGCTTTCTTCATAAGGCTCCAGTCTGAGGAACTCTCAGAAGAGTAGAGGCTTATACACGCACAAAGATCTAAGACAGCCACTTACCTTCCGAGATGAACAACTTAGACCCAGGATGGAAGGGGTACCCTCATGTGAAGGCTATTATTGGCTGAACAAGAACAATATCTTTGCGTTTTGAAAACAGCCTAGTACTCTCTACAACTAATTCTGCAATTTCTCAATGGCAGGGGTCATTGTGCAGATATGGTCTGGATGATACCTCTGCTAAATTACCAGGACTATTCACGGTTGTAGCTCCCAGTGAATGGGTGCTACGTATTCTCAGTGGAAGAGCTCAGGAACCATCACTACTAAGGTAATTCAAAAAGTAGAATCTCCAGTTAAGATTCCCTGCTGAGTTCTTCTGTCTGACATACCCACCTGGTTGTTTCATGAACAAGAAAATTAATTTTAAAATGAAAACTAGTACTGAACATAGCCAGGTGTGGCACTTTCCAACCAAAAAGAAAAAATGAAACTGTCGTTTTCCCTCTGAATCCTCTTGTGTTTATTATCTCTGTGAACCAACACATCTACCATGAAGCATTCTTTTTAATTTAAATTGAATCACCATAAAATACACAATTACAAAGCTGTTCATGGCTAGATTTCAGTTAAATAATGTCCCAACACCCACCCCTACACCAGTGCACATTTCCCACCACCAATGTGCCCAGTTTGCCTCCTGCCAGTCCTCCCCCCAGCCCCCAGTATGAAGTATTCTTGGCATAACCTAAAGCTAGACTGATTCTTTCTAAAATCCGAACTGATCACTTTTCTTATGATTGGAAAAAATACCTCATAGATTTTCTTTTAGTTCAATATATTCCAGACTCCTTAGGGTCTTTAAGCTTTGCCCACATCACCACTTCTCACATCACAATTAATTCTCCCAACTGACCAACTTCACTTTCTTTACATAACTCCAGTCAATCAGTACCATGGGGTTCTATAGCCATCTATTTATTTGTCAGCTTCAGTTTCACCAGGAAAAGAGCTTGGCATAGGTTTTGTGATAATGTTTTAGCTAGTTGAATGAATGAGCATCAAAGTTTTAGAATCCCTGTAAAATCTTAGACGAAATAATCACTTTACCACTCTGCCTTAAGTCCATCTTTTAAAAAAAAAAGTAAATTATATTCATCTTACTAAACCACTATAAGGAGGTTATTTAGAGCAGGTGGAAAAAGCAGATTATAATGTCTTTTGCTATTTTGGTTTGGGTATTTTAAAGCTTGGGCTGGAGCAATAGCACAGCAGGTAGGGAGTTTGCCTTGCACAAGGCTGACCCGGGTTCAATTCCTCCATCCCTCTCAGAGAGCCCGGCAAGCTACTGAGAGTATCCAGCCCCAAAGGCAGAGCCTGGCAAGCTACCCATGGCGTATTCAATATGCCAAAGACAGTAACAACAAGTCTCACAGTGAAGATGTTACTGGTGCTTGAGCAAATGGATGAACAATGGGACAACAGTGCTACAACAGTGCTATTTTAAAGCTTGTTCTGTCATTTGAAGACGGAGAAAGAGGAATTTTCTTAACATCTATTTAGCTTCAAAAACAAGTCCTTGAAAATACCATATTGAACAAAATTTTAAGACAATGTTATAAGCACCAGTGTTATCAGTATGCTTAATTACAAAGGTGTAAGAAGTGGATGAATTGTCAAGGTTATAAGAGCCAATTTCTCCCCACTCCAGAATTCTATGTAGTGGTGCACTCATGCTCTTGCAGTGTGGCAGGGGGTGGAGAAGAGGAAAATGATACCAGGTATTATAACAAAGTCCACTTCTAAACAATTATAACTTAAGTTAATTACATTGACATTTCTCAGCAAGGATTAAGTAAGTCGGCGGGGCGGGGGGCGAGTGGTGGGGGGAAGCATATGAGAAAATAAAAAGCAAGGGTTGGGCTACAAGAGCATCTCTTTTGTCTTTCATTCAGGAGTGTAATTAAATTAAGTAGGATTGATTGAGTGTCAAACATCTGTGGGAGTCATTTCCTAACTTCATTAATGCTATTGTGCCCGGAGAAGCCTCAGTGGTAATTTCTCTCACAAGTATCTAATGAGAGTCTAGTGATGTGATATGAAAGCATTACACTCAGCCACTGTGCCCAACGCTGCTGCCTGTCTGGATGTGAGGAATTTATTAGGAATGCGGGTCTGGCAACAGCAAAGCTACATTATCTACCGCAGCTGTGGGAGCGGGACAGCAGGCAGCAACAAGCTGGGGTAATGGAGTCATAAAGTTGAGAGTTTAGACAGCGAGCATAACAAAATAAAAACAGGACTGCTAAGGAGAGCTAAATGGTCATAAAATAGATCATATATAATGAGGTACAGCAGATAATAAGGTGCATTTATATGAAAAACACTAAATAAAAATTATGACTATTTCCTCTTTAACCCCATAACCATCAGAGCTTCTCCCAGCAACTGGATTTGTAAGGTAAACTAGGAGAAGTGAACTAATTGGAGGGATATATATATATATATATTCATATATATATAGATGTATTATCTGTAGAGACATATTACATGTATATGTAATATGTATATGTACATGTATATGTACAGACACATATTTGTACAATAGAAAAGTTCAGTTCATTACTATAGGTATCACTAATTATGAGAGCCCAATATAATGCATGGCACTGGGCAAACATTATGTGAGACCTATATTTCCTATACTTTTGGTATAATAGTTATTTTAATTATAAAACATTTAATAGTTATTAGTTTTTATAATTATAATATTATAATAATTATAACTAATGGCTAGTTCTTCTATGGTCATTTTGTAGTTGTAATTTTAGCTACATATTCTCTGGTTTTGTTCATTCATTCATTTTTCTTTTACTATGGCATTTACTATATAGTAGGAGTCTTGGCCAATAATGCCAAGTTGCATAAGAACGATCTCGCTTTTAAGGAGCTTTTAGTCTATGTAGGAATACAGAGGACACAACACACAAAATTCTAGAAAATAAACAGAAATCAATTTAAGGCAGCAAGGTAGATGGAGGCAAGGATAAAAGGAGAATGATAGAGTTTTCATCTGAGCAAATTAGATTTTACAAGAACACTTAAGTAGGAGATCATGTAACACATTTAAAGGACAATTTAAAAGGGGGGAATGTGAGGAAACCCTGAAGTCTGAGACAGGAGAAGGCAGATTTTGGACCACAGTATAGTAGATAGATTCTATCTCACAAGGGCATAATGGGAATCAGTAGGGTGAGCTGTGGATAAGTCTGATCATTCACTGTTGCCACTCATATATTTAAATAAAACTTTTCACTATTAAATTCTCTCCTCCATGGGATTTGGTGGGGTCTTGAGCAAATCATATCTGAAGAAACAGTACATAATTTAATGAAATTATTTAGAATTAAATTTAGCTATGTATGCTCTCAACATTCTTATATCCCTCTAGCAAGGTAGTTTATATTTGACAGGACCAAGACTAGAATCATAATGATTTAGGTAAATTCTCAGTCATCTCTAGGATCCAGAGAATCCCTTTGAAAACATTTGTAATGTAGCATAATGACCTAGAGTGGTAAAGTAAATGAAATTGCTCTGAATTTTTATAAAGTTACCTTTTTTTCACATTTCACTCTATGAGTGGAAGTTTTACCTAATCAAAGGCAATATTGTTGTACAAAATTGATTTCTCCTTGATAATTATCTTAAAATAAGTTAATAATCATATTAAAACTCTATAAGAGGGGCTGGAGTGATAGCACAGCGGGTAAGGTGTTTGCCTTGCATGCAGCCGACCTGGGTTCGATTCCCAGCATCCCATATGGTCCCCCAGCACTGCCAGGAGTAATTCCTGAGTGTAGAGCCAGGAGTAACCCCTGTCCATCGCTGGGTGTGACCCGAAAAGCAAAAAAAAAAACTATAAGAACCTTATTTTAGTGACATACTCTACTTGTATGTGGAAACAGTTTATTTTTCTAAAAATTGCTACATATCAAGGTTTCACATAAAGTAGTTTCTAAGATCTGAGTATTTGATATAAGCTATAATTTAACAAATCCTACTCATTAACAACTCATTTTTATAAGACTTTATTATAATTTGTCCTGACTTAGAGTCTCAGCCAAGTTTTTCATCCTAGAAAACTAACATAGTCAATCTAACCAGACTGTGAGTATCTTGAGGGTTGAAATAACCATCTTCATCTTCATCTGACTTGATAGAGGCTCAACAAACATGTCAGAAGGTTTTCAACTTAGTATCACTATCATCCCCAACTGTATTATCTTCTGCATTGGAGGAGGTGGGTGAGGAAAACAGAACTAGTGTCCAGAATCTTATTCCCCATATTGTTCTAGGCTCAAATATCTCAAGAAGAATTTGCCTATATCCTAGGAGTATACTAAGAAAGAGAAGACATTGTTTTGCAAGTTGCAAAGGACTCTGCTGAAATTCTTCTGTTCTGACACCAGCGGCAGAAACTTCCTGACTTTTGTGCCTCTCCTTTATTCAACAATTGCCAATGACTCTGATTTTTCTATCTTAATAACCTTTCTTCTTAGAAATTTTTAAAAAACACCTGTTTTCTCATCTAAGCCTGACTGGGATGAATACTTTAGTGGAAAAAATGAGGAAGACAAACAGATGGAAGGAGAAAAAAGGGAAAAAGGTGAAAGAACAGTAATACAAAATCCCCTCAATCCCCTCATTGGTTTTACACGACACCAGAGCTGGGATAAACCTTGCCCTGAATTCTTCTTCCACCTAGAAGGAGGCATATAAATGCTTCTTTACACACCTTCACATCAAAATGTCAGGAACTGTGACTTCGAGCCTTTCTTCTTCAGTTTCCATACACATTAATACAACAGATCACTGAAGATGAGTATCACAAAAAGTAGTTCCTAATTTAGAAAAATTAGAAAAAAGTAAACATGTCAGAAGATTCATCATCAGAGAGACAGAATAATCAAGGCACTCAGAGGAAATGAGTAGAGCAGAGAACTATATAATCCCACAAGGGAAATGGCAGAGATAGTAAAAAAATGAAAAGAAATTGTTCTACTGAAGATTTTCTATTCTGAGAAAGAAAAACAGGTGCTATAAGTCAGCAAACTAAAGCAATGAGGCTTCTGAGAATCGAATCCTTAACTTTTTTGCTTTAGTAGTCATAAACCAAATGTTAAGGAAAGAAAAAGCAGAATATGTTTGAGACATATGTTAGACAAAGGTGTTAAAACATACGAATTTTGACATATTTAAATCTGAACTAAAGCATTGGTTGCTCATAATATATCCAATTTCTGTAAATAGTAAACTCAGTATAACAATTTCTGCAAGTATTTGTATTGTGCATGTATATGTGAGTGTGTATATTCATCTTCTATAGTGTTGTTAAAACTTTTAGCTAGACAAAATGTTACTGATCTATAAAATGTAGCAAACCCTTCCCATGTCCATTGTTGTCATTGAAGTGGCAGAGCATAATACATGCAACCCTAAGTAATTTAAGCTATGCAGTAATGCTTTTAAAATGATCATTTGGCAGTATTTACTAAGAGACCAATGTATTTTCTAAGCAGATCACTAAAAAACATGAGAGAAGTTCAGTAATACTAGTTCCTTTATCCTGCTTCTATTCATCTTTCTGGTGTGAATTCTCATTCATCCAGAGCACAATTCTTATCAGATTGCTCTGCTCAAAGGCCTCCAAAGCCTCTCTTTCCTGAAACATGGTTCATTCAGTCCAACATTATTGAGTGTATGGCTCCCACTCCTCTTTTCAATTTTCATTCACTGCTATCTTATATACAAACCTATATTTGCCAAATTAAATTACTGCTCAATGACATGCACAGATATATCTGATACACACCAGATACTTCAACAATAAGCAGAAAAGTCTATTGAAAATAATTGAGTACTCAACCAGTTAATTGCAAAAATCATAGTCTGAACCTAGTTGTCTTAAAATCAATGTGTAGTCCTATATGTTTGAATTACCTCTAGGGACCTAATGTCATAAATAAACATGCTACGTAATTGTATCCCAATATCCAGAGAACTGATCATTCAAACAAACCGTGGATCAACGAATTACAGCACATGGACCAAGTCTGGCCCATACTACTTTTGAACAGCATGAAAATTGAGAACAGGTTTTACATTTTTTTAATTGTTACAAAAAAAAGAACAATATGTCATGGTACATGAACAGTATATGAATTTTAAATTCTAGTTTCGTAAATAAATCTTTAGTGGAACATGGACACATTTATTCATCTACATGTTTTTTATGCTCCAATCATTGCAGTGGAGACTATAACAGGACCAGAGGGATAGTACAACAGATAGGACACTCGCCTTGCATGAGACCAACCTGGGTTGAATCTCTGGAATCAGATATGGTCTTCCAAGCAAGCCAAAAGTGATTCCGAAGTAGTCCCTGAGCACGGCTAAGTATGGGCCCCAAACAAAACCAAACCAAACTAAAACAACACCAGAGGCTATAAGTCTTAGAAAAGTAAAAATGTTTGCCATCCATTCTTTTAGAATTACATTTGTTGACCCATGATCTACACTCTGAATCAGGTACTTGTACTATTTAGTGTTAATACTTATGAATTTAAATTTTTAACTTTGTTTTCTGGATCTCTCTCAGCAGTAGTCAGGGATCTGATTCTGCTCTCAGGGATCACTCCTGGAGGTCTTGGGGGACCATTCGTGGTGCTGGGAATCAAATCCAGGTTTGCCAAATGCAAGTCAAGTGCCTTCCCCATTATACTATCACTTTAGTCCCTATTTATGGATTCTATACATATTTCAACAGCATCTTTTAAAATATACTGTAACACTGTTGTGCTTTTGTTCACTGATTTGCTCAAGTGGGCACCCGTAACGTCTCCATTATGAGACTTGTTACTGTTTTTGGCATATCCAATATGCCACGGGTAGCCTGGAATATACCAACAATAAAAATCATTCAGCTACTTTCTTATACTCTGGCCTAGTATAGCTGACGTGTTGTATAGCTAATTCTCAATAGATGCTTGTTAGTTAATTTAATGGTAGTTTTTCAAATAAATACAGATGAGCATATGATTGCCCCTGGACCAAAAGGGGAAGCAGTAAGTAGGCTATATTAACTATGTTCTTAATTAATAGTAGAAGTTGTTGATTGTCTTTTCATTTTAAAACTTAATTTTAAAACTTTTAGTATTTAAAACACACTGAAATAGGTATCATAAAAAATATGATACCTATTTAAGTATTTCCCAGAGATGCTTTTTCCTCTAATTTCTACACTTTGATCACAATGTCATTATTATGTCTTGTATCTAGTATAGTACCATTTACTAAATTTTTATTTTGGCCTAACTTCCATTAACAAAAAATTATATGTCTGAGATAAAATTCATTGAACTGAAAGATTATCTTGCCCAAATAACTTCTTAGAAAGCGGCATGATGTTCCTATATGACATCTTGTCCACCCTATCTCTGTTATGAAATGTCAATTAAGATGGTCCCATTCAATACCACAGGGATTCTATGAAGAAATATATAAAACTAATCGTTTGGCTAAATTAGCTTCATTTTGTTCAAATTTCTACCTAGCAGTTCAGTGTTGAAATATATCTTCTGATTATTCAAATGTTAATCAAGAACAATGAACAAGTGCATATGTATACATGTGGGTTTTACTGAAGATGACAAAATAAAAAGCAACATGTACTCCCAAACATTACCATTTAATACATTGCATTCTTTGGAATACGTGTAGATTTGCCCATGTTTTTCTACTCTTTCTTCTCTCTGAATCTCGAAGACCCGTCGAAGCTGTCAACAAAGCTATGCCAATTGTTTACAAAACAGATCTCATTCACAGGGGAGATAGAAGTCTGACTCAGTACACAGAGAACTGAAGGAGAAAACCAAAGGATGAAACACTGACAGTTTTTATTTGAAACAGTAAAATCTAAAGAAATAAATAGGATGTCAGGAGAAGTTACAATTTATATTTTTTATTTGGCTATAGACCTATATTAAGAAATTACATCACAATATCTGTTAAATGTGAGATACATTTTTAATAACAGAATTTCTGGAATAAGATGTAATTGATACATAAATGATTATAGAACTTCAGCATCTACCATACTTTTCCTTTATTTCCTTTGTTGTGTTCTCTTATCCTTTCTGAAGTTCTTGATAGCAATTTTGATACCAACTTTAGCATGTTAAAATGGTGGATAGACACTCAAATTGTTTCAAAAAGTTTAAATATTGTTTATTGGTGTTTTCATGTTACTAATAAATAGTTACAAAGATACATTTCTGGCATCTTCCAAGTATACTATGTAACATGAGGTGTCTTAATCATGTTGCCATCAGTAAATCTAATTAAGAGTTGTGCTATGCACTGTGGTATGTTAAATTTTTTTTAAAAAAAGGGTATCTAAATGAAGAAAAGATTGGTAGAAACTGTAATTTTTCAGATGAATTTATTACTGAGGCATACCTTGGTCTTGTGAAATAGTAGAACTGTAGCACTGTTGTCCCGTTGTTCATCGATTTGCTCAAGCAGGCACCAGTAATGTCTTCATTGTGAGACTTGTTACTATTTTTGGCATATCAAATATGCCACGGGTAGCTTGCCAGGCTCTGCCATGCAGGCGGGATACTCTCAGTCACTTGCCAGGCTCTCCAAGAGGGACAGAGGAATCGAACCCAGGTCAGCTGCAAGCCCTATCCACTGTGCTATCGCTCCTGTCCCGTGAAATAGTAAATTTGACTAAAAACATTCTCAGAAGAGAATGCAGTAAGGTCAGAGAAAATAACTACCATTTCTGAATTGCCAGAACCCCCAAGTCTATTGTGCTAGCAGCCATACAGTCTTCAAATGAGAACTCAGTCTTTCTTCCTCATAGGCGACATGATTAGCACGGGGCAAAGTTCACTTCCAGTTTCTGCAGTGATGTATCCTCAACATTGTCAATCAAGTCATCTCTTTTCCATGGTGACTGAGATTGATTCAGGTGTATTGGTTCATATGGTTCCATCTGAATTCTTTGCAGCTAAGGTGATCTAACTGCATACTCTTGCCCTGAATATTGACATACTTGAATTCATACTTGAACCTAGCAGGTCATAAGGAGGATGCTGAACCATAAAGGCAAAGTTTATCTGTAATGGAACATAATATTAAAAGGTTGCACAAAAAATCGGAGAAAGAATTTTGTTATGGAAGAACTACTTAAAACCTGCCTTGCCCTAAGCAACTACTCACAGACTCCTCATTGGAATGAGCTAATAAATACCCTTTAAGTCAGCTTGAGTTTGGAGCTCTATCACTTGCTATTTAAGAAGTCCTAAACTGAAAACTGGAAATGCTTGTTTTACTTTGAATCCCTAAATAAGATGACAACAACAACAGCCACAAATTCTCATGCTTTTATGCTCCTCTATCCAGAATTCTCAGTTCCTCTCTTTTAAAAGACCATCTTCTTCCCTGGTGCCTTTAATTTCATCTCTCAAATGGAATGTTTTTCAATCCACAAATCTTAATTTTGTATGGCTGCCTATATTGTGAACTGGAGCAATAGCACAGTGGGTAGGAGGCTTGTCTTGCATTCAGCCAACCCGGGTTCAATTCCTGTGTCCCTCTCAGAGAGACCAGCAAGCTACCAAGAGTATCTTGCCCGCACAACAGAGCCTGGCAAGCTACCTGTGGCATATTTGATATGCCAAAAAACAGTAACAACAAGTCTCACAATGGAGACATTACTGGTGCCTGCTCGAGCAAATTGATGAACAACGGGATGACAGTGCTATAGTGCTACAGTGCCTATATTGTGAGGAAGGGAAAAGCTCCTTCATGTAATGCTTATTAGAAAGACTTGTTGAATGTTGGGACTACAGGTCCACAAAGCAAATTTGTTGCGTGAGCCTTGAAGGACTCATGGTTGACCTCTCTCCATTCAGGAGTCTCAGTTAAGCCCCCCAGAGGAGAAGACACTGACCGATGCTGAGGTAGGCTGGGGACATCCAGCTGACAAGCAAGCTACATGGAGAGACCATCAGCAGCCACTAAAGCGAGGATGCCACTCAAGCTAGGAGCTGTGCTGTCCTTTCAGCACCACACGAAAACCCTTATAAAGTGATTTGAAGAGAAAAAGGCATTTCCAATTCACACTGAAGAAGTGCTTGCCCTGCTTTGCGGAGCCTGTCTGTCAAAATCACCCTTGATTTTGAAAAGCTCCTACATTCAGAGATGATTCAGAAAACCACAGGCCACGATTTGGAAAAGCACTTTCTAGCCCACGTGGCCACTAATGACACAGTGGAGGGAATGTCCGTTCTGTGATCCAGATCTAGAGCTGTTGAAGACAAAGACTTCCACTGCTCCCAAACGGACCGGGCTCTCCACTCCCCATCTAGGCCGGTAGGCATCTGGTCAAATAAGTAGTTTGCTTTATCATGTTTAATGTTTTGATTTGCTCGCTTTTTAAACCACTTTTTTCTGAGTCACATGAACGCTACCATACTGTTACTATGTAACTCAGGCTATTAGACTATGGGGTTACTTCTTATAAAGGAGCCTTCTTTACACACTCAAGCAATAGTAGACTAACTCCACCATTTCACACATTATGCCAAAATACGTAGGCATTTGTTAATCTAAGATATGAAGCATTACATTGTTCCTAAAGGAAGCAAAATATTTTCACAAGTTTAGAATCCTTCATCATTAATAAATTGAATATCAATGATGTACATTTTGGTTGAAAGTCTTCAGGACATCAGATAGTAGTTTTTAAAATAGAATAATGCAACCACAATTTGTCATGTTTTAAATAAAAAATATGATAGCATACTGAAAGGTATTAAATCTACCAAATTTTATATTAAATTTGGAAAAGACGTAGACATTAAAGATACATAAAATATACAAAATATATATAAGGTGCATGCTGTTTAATAAATTATTTATTTAAAAGTATATAGTTATATTCTACATGAACTCGATCAGATAAATCTCTAAGACAGATAAATCTCATGCATTTTACATTTATAGTTATGACTCCTCATTTTTAAAAATTTTGTCAGTACTATTCAAAACATGGAACACTTAAAAGCCAAAAACAAAAAACAGCTGTATATCAACTGCTAAAGTTTCCCATTTTAGTAAGGAAACCAAACATGTTTTTCCTGCCAATTTACACTTTGCAGCTAAAGCTACCTTAAAGGTGTTAAAGATAGCAGTATTTCTGTGATCTCATCAAACTTGAAAGGGCACTGTCTTTCCTTTGCTTGTGCATAGAAAAAGTTGAGAAAGACACATCAAACTAAAATATGCACAGAAGGTTTGGGGCAGAAATTATTTTACTTATGACAGTGACTATACCATGGACATAGATTGCAAAGACAGCCATGTTTAAGGAGGACCATGAATGGCATCTGCACAGAAGGATCAGGCAGGACCCTAGTGACAGGAACGTTAAGTGCTCATCAGTTATTAGGCTCCTGTCCCACCACATCTCACAATCTGACCACACCTAAGACAACTCTATCTTCTACTCCCAAGCTGAAGAGATGCTATTAGAACCTTCTAGGGCTACCGTGAAAACCAAGGATCAGATAAAACTCCCTATTCAGCCCCTCAACGCAAGTGCTCAAGATCGATGCTGCAGAGAAAGGATTAAGAGTTAGAAACACAGACCCAGATAATGCAAAATTTACTCACACACCATCTGTCTTTTGCACATGGTTTTAGATCTGTAGGCAAAGTGCATTAAAGTACTTTTGTGGGTCATATCAACAAAAATGTTTTCTGGAGAGTGTTCCATATATTTACTTTCTATTATCGTTCCTCCATTGAGGCAATAATGCATTGTCTTGTCTTTAGTTTTATTACTGTAATTAAAATACAAGATGTATTCAAATATATGTTGGCTTGTTCCCAACTCTATTAAACATTTCCCTTCCATTATCTGGATGGTCTCTCCCTACCACTCAAAATATTGAATCTCTGTCATTCCCCCAATTCCTGCAGGAATCAAGTGTTCAAGTTTTAAGTAATTCTCCATTGCTCTTAGCTCTGCTGCATGCAACCTCTAAATTTATGGGATTTTCATCTATCTTTTTCTCTATTCTCATAACTACTCTATTTCAGGGTCCTCATTAACTCATATCTGAGTTGCAGTTCCAAGTAGATTTCTCTATCTCCACTCTCTTTTTAAAATACCCCACCTACTTACAGAGATGATAATGATTTTCCACTACTATCATTTTCTTCAGATCCTATGTCTTCTCAGCAATTTATTGCTCCAATATTACTTATTATGCATACCTTAAGCCCTCTCTGGCCTATTGGGATTTCCACTAATCTTACACTCCCCCCAGGATCCCATCCCACCTTCATTTTTCATTACATCTCACTATATCTCTCCACTCCCATCAGTAACATCAGCCTGCCAGCTTTCATGTGTCATTTGCGCATTTTCATGTCTACATCTTTCTTGTTGCAAAGCCTCCACCCACTAAAGCAGAAGAATTCATTTCTCTTCTCTACATCTATATTTTGCTTGTCTTCAAAATTCTGCTTGATTCAAGACTCAGAAATGTCTTTTAAATTGCAGCTAAATACATGATCCCTTTGTCCTTTAGTCTTTCAAAACAAGACAGCTTGGGGGAGCTGTTAATAGTAGAGACTTGAGATTTGTGGCAGTGCATGTACTCTGACCTAAATTAAATTTTAAAATACCCTGAATATCAATAAAATGATCAAAGGTTCAAATAATTAATTTCTTAGTAATTGAAATATTTGTAAAGAATAGATCCACTTATAATGGCATAGCCACCTTTATTATGGCAGGCTTCGTTTTATTGCTACTAAGGATCTTATATATCCTAAGATTTTTAGTAGAAGACGATAGTGCTGTTATAGTCATGATATAGCGACGATAATTATTGTTATAGAAAAAAAATAATTTGTCTAAATTTTCACAATTGTAAATTAATAATGGCCAAAGTTGAACTCAGACATTTTGCCACTCAAAAATTGGTCTCAGTTACCTAAGATATTATCACAACAAATTATTAGCATCATCTATAAGCATTCTGGTCGTTTGTTAAATGTGCTGGAAAATCAAATGAAATTAGGAAAGAACATTTCCTTGGATTCAGTAATACAGATTTGCTCTCTTTGAGGGTCTTTGAAGCCTTGACTATAAGAGCTCCAGTGACCTGATAGGAAAAAACAATTTGTGAGGACTTTAAAAACCAGGAGGTGATACCATAGTATATGGAGGGGCCAGAGCAAGTAGGGTACTTGCTTTGTCACCCATAAAAGAAAAAAAGTAAAGGAGACTTTATCGCTGTTCATGTGAACTTTTATGAGTCTGGCATGGAAGCATAACATCTCACTAAGTTCATATATTATTACCTAGAATTCAGTCTTATGGATGCCCCTCCCTGCAGCAGAGTTGGAGATATAATTTAGGTAATGCTAAAATAATAATAGAATATTAATAACAGTAGCTTCAATAAATAGCTTACTAATGATTTCCATATTCAGTAATATAATATAACATATTTTCTTTTCCTTTTTCTTTTTCTTTCCTTGAGTAACACCTGGCTGTGTTCAAGGTTTACTTCTGGTTCTATGCTCAGAGATTACTCCTGGTGGGCTCAGAGGACCATATTGAGTCCTGGAGCCTGAACCTGGGTTTGCCAGATGTAGGATACTCACCCCACCCATTATACTATCTCTCTAGCCCTGGAATTTATATTTTCTTTCTTTACTCTTTATTTCATATTCATGGAAGAATCATAGCTCACTGGGGAAATTATTGAGCTAAAAGATTATGTGACATGTTAACCTCTCTAAATGGTCTTTTGATTGAGAGGCAACGTCAACTATTTAAAGAACTAGATATATTCTTCACCAAATGACAATTTCTTAAGTTTGTCAATCAGCCAACAGAGGAACCTAGAACAATAGTACTACTTTGCCCTGTCTTCAGGATAGTCTGTCCTTAGCCTGAACCCAAATCATTCAACGTTACTGAATGCTTGAGCGAATTTGACACGTTCAACTATGGTTGAACTTCTTACCAAAATTATCGCTAATAATGGTGCCGGTCTGCTTAGCAATACCGAAAACAGAAAGAAATGACAATAATATCTGTGTGAAAGAGATGACTACATTCTCGCCACTGGAAATAATCTCCTGAAAACTTGCTTTTCTCCTGAAAAGAGGTCATCAGAAAACTGCATTGTGAAGTTTAGTTCTTCCATATGTTACAAGGAAGCCAACGTTTAATCATCTGCTATAAGCTTCTTAGTGCACTTAATAGCAGGATAATAATACTTCTACTATAGACTTAACATTTGGGTGCTCTTCAAATTGAAGCCCTAGTTCTCAGTGCACTGGTATTTGAAAGTGAAGTTTTTCAGTAATTGGATTATAAGGGTATAGATCTCATGAATGGGATTATTGCTTTTATTAAACACATACACACACATACACACATACACACACATGAAATGATCTCTCCACCATATGAGGAAAAACCTTAAAGACAACCTCTGTAAAAGATCTCAAAAGAAATGAATCATTCAGACTCCTTGATCTTGGACTCTCTGCCTCTAGAGTCATGATACCCTTAACCTCATCTGAGATTCCTTAAGCCTATAAAGTCTATATTTTTAAATTACTGTTCTCTTACAATGCCTTTGTTTGATTTATTTCAGCTCTAGATATACAATCTGTCCTCAGTTTCTATTTCTGTATACACAGTCTCTGCGTTAGCTTATATTAATAGGTATTGCAAAATTCAGCCCTCTCAAATTTCTATAAGACCTACCTTAGTACAAAGCACTTCAGTGTGTTTGTGTGTGTACATACACACATGTGTGCGTTCATGCATGTGTATGCATGTATGTGTCGATGGGGGTGGCAATGAATACCACAGTATCAACTATATTAAGCAATGAGATTTTGACAGCAGCTCAAGAATTCTTATCTTATTACACGCTTTTATTATCTCTCTTCCAGAAAAAAACAGCAACTTTTTACTCTTATCTAATTACAATATTAGGAAGCATTTTATTTCTTATTCACCCATGTCCTTAGGGAAATTCCACCTTCCACAATTGATTTAAAAGTTTTTTTTGTATATAATACTCAACCAGAGAGAAATTCTAATAAATATTCTTTTAATTTTTACATGTTAATAAAAATATTCTTGATTTTTCACTTTACGTTTACTACTTTGGAACCATATCTAACAAAAATGAGAAAACTGACCCCGGAAACATTTATTATGTTAAATTAAAAATGCTCATTTTGTACAAGAGACAGTACCATGGGTAGGGTGCTTGCCTTGCAGGCAGCGAACCCAGGTTTAATCCCCAGAATCCTATATGTTCTGAGCACTTCCAGGAGTAATTCCTCAGTGTGGAACAAGGAGTCACTCCTGACCTGACACAGAAGTAGGCTGGAGGGTGAGAAGAGAACTGAAGGCACAGGGAAAGGGATTGATGTTGGAACTTTCTATGCCTGAAATGTAAGCATGAATAATTTTGCAACTCTGTAATGTATGGTGAGCCAATTAAAAAGACTTTTTAGAAGAATAATTTAGGTAAATTGTTTTGTTTAATTTGGGGGCAACCACGGAAGAGCCTGGCAAGCTCCCCTGGCATATTCGATATGCCAAATACAGTAACAATAGCAAGTCTCATTCCCTTGACCCTGAAAGAGCCTCCAATTTTGGGGAAAGACAAGTAAGAAGAAGCTGCTGAAATCTCAGGACTGGGAGGAATGGAGATGTTACTGGTGCCCACTCGAACAAATCAATGAACAACAGGATGATAGTGCTACAGTGAGTTTTGGGCAACACACCAGGGAATTCCCAGCAAGTTTTTAACATTATCGGCCTAATGATATATTCTAAGAAATCACAGGGGGTGAGGGGAATTTGAGTCACACCAGTGTTCAGGTTTACTTCTGGCTCCAGCTCAGGGATCACTTGCCTAAGAGGAATATATCTGATGTTGAGGTTAAAATCTGGGTTGGCTGCAATCAAGGCAAGTGCCTTACCCATTGCACAATCTCTCCAGAATTCATATTTTTAGAAATAGTGGTAAAAAAAATTAGAAATTTTTTTTCTAATAAAACAGCCATAGCTATTCTTGAGGTACAATAGACCAACTAGCCCATAAGGAAGTGCCTTTCAAATGTCTGGTGGAATATTTTAGAGCACTATTAAAAAAAGGTTACACTGCTTATTTACACTCTGGTGATTATATGTTTAAATATAAAGCACTAATCAATTAGTATTAAAGATTTATTAAGGGACAAGTTAATAATTTTCCACTCAATTCCTTCCTACTAATTAAAGATTTTTCACCATTAATCTTTGTCCTTTAACGTTTAATCTGAAGTAATATTTGTCCTTTAGCTTTGGAATTAATTTGAAATAACATCTTTAATTTTGATATAGGGAACAATTTTTGCAATTGCCTTTCAGGTTAAATTAAGAAATCTCTAAAAGTTTCCTATTTAATTTTATATATAAAATGTCATTTGCATTAATCTGATGATTTTAAACTACACATTTGGCCTACAATATCAAATTAATTTGGCAAGAGAATTATGGAAATAATAAAATTACTTTCAAATTTCAAGGAACACTTCTTTTTAAATGCCTAATTAAATATATCTTTGTAATAAAAGAAATAATTCTGAAGATAGGTAATAGTCTTTTAATTTCTGAGTAATTGGTACATTGAATATTAATCGATTCCGTATTTGACATCCATAACAGACAAAAGTGTGGTCTCTTTCATGTGTAAGTACAACTCACATAACCTAATAAATAAAAAAAAAACTTTCTTGGTAAATATACAACATGGTTAGCTGTAAACTATACTTCATTTAAAAAGAAAGAAACTAGTTGTGATAATATTCTTGTAATTTTTCTTGTATTTTATTCAGCTAAAGAAAAGTCATTTCTTGGTAGACATGTTAGTGACTTTTACTTTCTTTATTTATAATACTGCTTTTTTTCTGATGGGGCTGTTCCAGAGAACCTCAAAAAGAGCTCAAAACTGCTATCATTCTTTTGTTAGCAGTGAAGATAGAGAAAGAAGAAAGTTCTTCTCTCATTACAAGAGAATTTGGGAAGAATCCGGGCCATTCCGGCAGGCACCGCAAGCTGGAGAACGCTCTGGACCCCAGACCAGGCCAACAACACTGGGGTGCCAAACGGAGAAGGTACAGCCAGCACGCCTTCTCCAGATGGAGCCCGGGCCACATTGAGCTTCTAATAACATGGCTCCAGTATGCGGGACTGTGACATCTCCAAACTGCGTGGCCATGTAAACTGCCTTTCCTGATATACAAAAAATATGCTCAGGAATGGCTTAGCCACGCCTGAGCGTCCATTATCCCAGTGGCACAGAAACCAATCTCAGAACGCAGCAGCTGCTAGCATATATACTCCTAGACTCTGAACTAAGCTACGGTTCGTGCAGCCCAGAGAGGGGAAGGGTTTCTGCTCGTTGGCCTTTTCTCCCCTGGACAGCATGGTGACCACCACTGTTCAGAACCAACTGGACAGAGAGGTAGGAGTTTGCAGTGATGGGACGGGATTCATGGGGAATCTTGCAATGGGGGAGCCAGAACCGGCCCTGCCTCCTGCCCAAATGAGACCCCGAGCGGTCACCCACGAACAGCTCCTCCACTCCTGAACAGCCATGATCCCAGCACCACAGAAACCAATCTCGGAATGCAGTGGCTGCTGGCAGAAATACCTCTGAACTTAATAACAGAATTCCAAAACTGGGCGGCTGCTTTTGTGACCGTGCAACATCATATGCTCTTTGTTACCAACAATAGGAAACATACAATCTAATGATGCCATTCTGACAGATCTCACTGTTGGAGGAAAAACTCCAAATAATGGTAGTTAGTTTCCTGTCGAAAATTGAATGTAATCAAAGTAAGGAAAGAGTAAAGTGAAAATCATCTGCCACACAGGCAGAGAGGGAGTGGGAGGGGGGTATGCTGGTGTTATTGGTGGTGGAACATGTGTGCTGGTGAAGGGATGGGTGTTTGAGCATAGTATGACTGAGACTCGATCCTAAAATCCCTGTAACTGTTCTCATGGTGACTCAATTAAAAAAATAAATTTAAATAAATTAAAAAATTAAAAATAAATAAAAATAATAATTTTTAAAAAATTAAGAGAATTTGAAGTTCTTCTATATGCTTTTTTAGTATTGTTGCTGTTTCCATTTGAACCAGCTTTGTAGGCCAAGTAGTTAAGTGCTGGGGAGATAATGAGGTGCTAGAACTCACCAGCTATACCTGGGGTTACTAAGAACCCAATGGGAAAACATGCAATTACAGGGATTCAAACTTGATGTCTCAGACATTGCAAGATAAGCATTGCACTTCTGTGAGCTCTCTCACTAGCCCTCTTTTATTTTTTCTTGCTTTAAAGATGAAAATCAAAGTACACACTAGCTTTTCTAGTGCATTGTCCATAATGATCCAATTTTGATCTTCTTCAATTCTGTGATTCTGTGCATCCTATTTCTTTGCTTGAATATATTCAAAATCATCCTATTTCTCTCTCTTATCTAACATTCAAATTCGATGATATTTTAAAATTATCCCAATAATAGTCCTGTACATAAAAATAAAATTTTTAAAATTGTATTTTTTCTTTAAGCATTCAATATAGATTTTAATGTGAAGCTATAATTTTAATATAAGTGGTTTCAAAGTTTGATATTGAAGATTAAGATTCTTAATCTTATCAGTTATGGACTCTTATTGTGGCTCTTGTCAATCAATGTCACAGTAACTCTAAAGCACAGGAAGCAAAATAAAAGAAAATGCAAGATATAAGCATACTAGAGAAACGTACACATTAACCTCCCAGATATTTGGAGACAACTTGACAAAGATCATCATTCCTTGCAATATTTAAATTCAAGCACAAAGAGTTTGTGTCTCGTGGTTGTCCTTTTTCAGATCAAGAGTGAAATGTTCAAACACCTAAACCCATTTTATTTTTAAGATATCTTCATCTTTTCATCTTTTTAAAAGACTACATGCCCATCTGCCTACTAGTACAGAGAAGATCTGAGCATCACTGGTTAATGCTGCACTTCAGTCCCTTGCTGTTTTCCAAATAAATGTAGGGTCAACTGTGATTCCTGCTGGTTCCAGGCTGGCACCTCTGGCTACCAATTCACCATGCCCACAGTACCACTGCACAGATATAGGGCCCTACCCAAAGGTACTTACAGCTCATTCTCTGTTCATTCTAGCATAATCCTTTCACTTGCTGACCATTAGCAGTGTAATTAATGAGCATTTTCTGATCGATGTGCTCTTGCAAGTAAGTGTTATAGTACAGGTGATTACAGTGAAAAATAATATAGTTGAAAATCAGTACTCAGTCGTCACCATTCATTGGCATGCCATAACAGAATAAGACAATGAGACCAGACTGCATAGAAATGATATCAAATAAAGTAATTCTTTCAATTTATTGCACTTTTAATTATGCCATCGTTAACTTAAAGAACTACCTTGTCCCATACAATGTAGTCTCCAAGCTAAAGAGAATTAATCTAAGGCTAACTAATATTCACTCCCCCAGCACATTTGAAATCAATTTTACCTTAAGCGAAATGTTTTATGAGTCTTAGTTTACCCTGGGCATTATGCATCTTCATAATTTTCTAATGAGCTTAAGATATCCATGAGCAAAAGTCATGAATCATATTTTGGTAGCCCCTAAAAACAATTTTTTCTAACCTGCTGTAAATTAAAAGAGATGGGAGAAAATGAGAATAAAATCTCATTACACTGACAACCTCACAGCTCAATAAACCTGTTTTAAATCTTATTAAAGGGTCAGTTATTTGTCATTTTTAGTAACCTTCATCATCACAGCCAATACTCTGCCACCTGATCTTTCTGTAAAATACCAGAGCACAGAGGTCACACAAAGAGAGGTCACCATGAAAATCCCCTCTGGGAACAAGAGGAATAGGACATCTTTCCAGAGGCTGCAGTTTAAATATTGACTGGAACTGAGCTGTGTTATTAGACAGAAGGGTCGGGGCAGAGGTAATGAAAAAGACTGAGAAGACCCTGGCACTTGCTGGGGATTTTTGCAATTAGAAGAGACACGATGGCCAGTTCACAGGGGGGCCACAAAGATCACATAACAAG
Organism: Sorex araneus; assembly: GCF_027595985.1. Taxonomy (NCBI): domain Eukaryota; kingdom Metazoa; phylum Chordata; class Mammalia; order Eulipotyphla; family Soricidae; genus Sorex; species Sorex araneus. The sequence goes on along the minus strand of NC_073306.1, from coordinate 184,938,425 downwards.
GATAAGGTTTAATGATTTCTCATTGACTAAATATGGATAATGGAGGAAATCACATCTCATGTAATGTGCAAGGCAAACTCATTGCAGTTTCCCCTAGATTGAGTTTTAATAGCAGATTAAATTCTCTTATTGGTCAGCAAGTTTTGGAGCCATTTCATTTCCTTATTCTGGGTCTGTTCATGGTAAATCAGAGAATCTTTGTAAAGTGTAAATAACATGGATCTCATTTTTTCTAGCAAGGAAAAAATGTAGTAGATTGACTATCCTGGGATTCAAGCAATATAAACTTTTAAAATTTTGATTGTTGTTTTACCCACAATCATTCTTTGTCTTTCGGTAGGTAATAGAGGGAGTCATAAAGAGAGAAGAGCTTCTTGCATTAAAACCCACTTGTTTTTTCCTGATTTCAACTTATGATAAGGTAGTTTGTGGGTTACAGGCAGGAAATGAATGGAGAAACGTTAAAGAAAAAAGTCTGTGCTCACGAAGAAATGTCAAAGGGGTGTTCTTCGGTTTGTAACTGGGGAAGCAGAATCGCCCACAAGATTGCTATACAAGTACCACTTACTCCCACTGTTCTTCCGTTTTGCCCCCTTGCCAGCACGTCAGATATTACCGACTTAATCCCTCATTTAAAATGCACAGGCTCTAAACAAGAGGGAGGAGGTTAATAACAAAATCAAAGGCACTGAACACTTACAGTTTTACTTACAGTCCATTAGATGTAATTATCAACTCTCCCAGAAGCTTGCTATTCTGATTTCATTCATTTTGGGAACACTGATCATAGCTTGAGTTTTATCCTTAATTATTTCAAATAATTAATAATAAAGCTTCTCTTCCTGCCATGGCTTACCTCTGAGGACATTTTGAGGTCAACAAAGTTCACTGTAGATCCCTCTGCACTGAGTTTCCTGAGGCTCAATATTTTAGTTGCTTCAGCTGCCGTAACAAAACACCACATACGAAGGTGGATTCAAACTCACACAGTTATTTCCTCACTGTCCTGGGTTCTACCTAGAGATCAGGTGCCTTCTAAGAATTCTTTCTGATTTCTAGAAGACTGGTTTTTCCTTAGGGAGCTCAGAGGGTGGGAAGAACAGAGAAGTGGAAGCAGGAAAGGAGGAAGGGAAAAGTGAGAGATGGTTAGGTCTGGTGTTTCTTTCCCTTTTTATTATTTTTCAATGTTTTATAGTTTAGGTAGAATAGTGATAATACCTTTAAGGTTTATGATATTAATGTACAAAATTGCTGCACCTCAAAACCTCCAAAGTGCCCATGACAAATCTGTCACTCTCCTATATTACCTCTAATTCAATTTTTATTTCCTCACTACTCCCCTCACTGCTCGTTAATCAGCTTTTTAGTCCTAGGTATGGGTCATTGTTAAATACTTTTTATTCTCTTGTTTTGTCTGTTTATAGTTCACAGATGAGTGTGATCATTGGAATTTATTGTTCCACTTACTTGCTTCACTCAATATCATATCCTCCTGTTCTATCCATGTTGCAGCAAACTGCAAAATACTATCTTTTCTTGCAGTTGCATAGCATTTTATTGTGTATATGTACTACATGCAATTTATCAATTCACCAGCCATTGGACATTCCAGGTGTTTCAATCCAAGATATTCTACCAAGTGCTGCAGTGAACATAGGTAAGCATATACCTTTTTTAATTAATATTTTTGTGTTGGGGAGTAGCTACCAAAAAGTGGAATCTCTGGATCATTTGGGAATTCTATTCTTGCTCTTATGAGGTCTCACTACATCATTCCAAAGAGGCTAAATCAGATGATGTTCCCATGAACAGTGAATTTAAAGGTCTCATAACCTGCTATTATGAGGAAACTAAAAATCAAAACAACAGTGAGATATATCACACCAGTGAGAACAACTTATATCTCTTCCTTCTCTTATAAAGCCACCAGCCCGATCAAATTAGGGTATCACCTTTTGACCTCATTTCATCGTATCTCACTTCACTGATCCTATCTTCAAACATAGTCATATTGGGGGTTTGGATATCAACCTATAGGTTTGAAGTACACAATTAAGGTCCACAGCCCCCTTATCTGACAGAAATGTTCAATCCTTTCCATGTCATTTCAGATTGTCTTTATGAGACAACCAAAATAATTAAACTGTAGCCTTATTTTCCTCCACTAATGACTGTTTTGACTTTTATTGGTAACAGAATGACAAATTCAGTCACTTTGTGGATTCTTTCCCCCCACATCATGTCCATAGACTGTGTGGATCAGGATTATGCTAAAACTGTCACATTGAGGCATGATCAAAGTATTAGGGAGTCTGGGAGGGGAGTACCTGGTTTTTGGCAGATTTTATTCACACAACAAACTTCTTTCCCCTCATGGTTCAACACTCTCATGGACTCAGGCTTTAAGATGAAAGTGGGGTGAGGGAAATGGGAGAAAACTTAAGTTAGTACCTCATATACCATCTCACCCTACAAAATGCTGGATACGAAATACTGGATACCTTTCATCTATCGGGTGTCGGGCTTCTAGTGTGCTGCAATCACAACCAGGATTTAGCAGGTGAAGGCACTCAGGCACAAAGATAATAAAACTCATACACCAGCCTTTACATTTTCCTTTAGGCCTTTCATTAAGTGAAAGAACTAGAATATTAAGCAGTTTTACAAATGGAAGAACGATGTCCTTTGTTCTATTTGTAGAGTCTGTTTGGTTTTAGGACCAAGAGAAAGTCAGAGAGTTGAGTTGATTCGGTTGCTGTCAGTTGCAGTCATTGGCTAAAGGCAAGACTGAGATCTCTAATCTCAGTTCCTTGGACTATATTGTCTTGCTTTAGTCACTGTCACTGTCATCCTATTGCTCATCAATTTGCTCGAGCGGGCACCAGTAACATCTCCATTGTGAGACTTGTTGTTACTGTTTTAGGCATATCAAATATGCCAAGGGGAGCTTGCCAGGCTCTGCCGTGTGGGCTGGATACTCTCGGTAGCTTGCCGGGCTCTTTGAGAGGGACGGAGGAATCCAACCCGGGTCGGTCGCGGGTCGGTCACATGCACTGTGCTATATAGTGTATATATTCTTCCTGTGTCTGCGTGTTTTCTTCGTGGAAGAACTGTAATTATCTTCTTCTGATGAGGAAAAGCTCCATCATCTTTATAGAAAAAAGTCTTGGTTGGGAGACAGAGTTTAGTGGCAGCACATCTGCCCTGTGTGCAGGACTGAGTTCAGTCCTCAAGGACACATGGCCCCCGGCCCTCAGCTGCTCACATGTGGCACCACTGTCTGCAGCCCCTATTAAAAGTAAAACATGTCAACACCAAAGATTTGACTCTGGCCGACAAGTTCCAATGTACCCTCACCCTACACACCACACTCCTAGGCCTCAGTGAACCACCTTGGAACACAGCCATGTCCTCTGCCTGAGCCATTTTCCAGGATTGCTCCTACCCAGAAGCCAACTACTTAGAAATGTGCCAACTCCACCTCACAGAGGCACCTACCCCAAGGCTCCTCTGCTTTTCCTGCCCAGAGCAGAGTCCCATTTCTTCTTTTTGTTTGGTGCCGATCTTCTTTAGTGGACTGGAGCACAAGGAAACCAATGGTTTTCAGTCTCCAGTGTGCAAAAAAAATACACATAGATAAAAATTTTTATTTTATAAAAAAACTTAAAATCAAATTCATAAAATACTTTTAAAATTTCTGTCTTTATATTATGTGAAGTATTCCTATTTCACTGACCCATAGGGGAAGTGAGGTTGAAAATCTCTTCCCTGAACTTGACAAGGATAGCTCCCCTCCGGCATCCAGAATAGAGAAACACATGTGAAATGGAGCTCTTCTACACATATGTTACTATGTATGACATCATTCCTATTGCTAATCATCCCCATAACCTAAATAAGCCTCCAAAGTAAGAATTTATGCTTAAGAATCATCTATCCAGGGGCTATTTAAAAAGAAGCACACGAGAATAAGTGCTCATTTATACAGACATTGATGAAAGGCACTGCATACCACGGACTCAGGGGACTGTACTGTACAAGGCTGCAAAGACACTATCATGGTTAAGGCACTTGCTGTGCACATGGATGACCCCAGTTTGATCCTCAGCATCACATATGTTCCCTTAAAACCCACCAGTGGTTATCCCTTAGCAGAAAGCCAGGAGAAAAACCTGATCACAGTCAGGTATAACTCCCCAACCCCCAACAACAAAACAATCTATATTATACACTGGAAACAAAAATCACAGGTCATCATTCTTAAAATAAAACACTTCACAGGTCTTTTCAGGGTTTCCCCTTTAAATTTTAATTCTCTTCACTCTTAGTCCATGCGTAGATTTTTACAGCTTATATATTATATACATATATGTATATAACATGTTATGTATACAATATACACATATGCATGTGTGTATATGTGTGTTTTTTCCATTCTGATATGCATATCATAATGGGAATGAAATGAATAGGCACAAGGGGCTGGAGAGATACCTTAACTAGTCAGAACGTGTTCTGCATGCAGGAGGCCCCAGGTCTGATCTCCAGCACACATGGTCTCCAAGTACAGCCAAGACAACTCTGAGCACCAAACCAAGAGTATATCCTGAACACACCAGTGGGTGTGTCCCCAAAATGACAGATAAACTATTACCAGAACACACACACACACACACACACACACACACACTCACCTAGCCTTCACATCATGTTCGGGTCCAGGAAGTCTCCAAGGAGTAGAGAAAATGCTTTGCATGTGGGAGTCCCAGAGTCAATCCTGGTAATACCTAGTCCCTCAGCATCACCATCTGGACTCCACCCCGAACACCAACCTCCCACTCAAGAGTCTAACTTTGACAGAAGCCCTACACTAGGGGAGGAGGAGCAGCAGTTCCGGGAGGCAGCAGTGGGAGATCTCAGGATAACTCATACAAGTGATGACCACTGCCCATGGTATTTGCCATTTCCCTATGTCAAAGCACATAATTCAAAATAAAAATAAAAATGTTCTAATTATAATGGCCTTTCAGATAGACATCAGGATCACCAGTTACTTCTATGTAGACTGGCATGGGTTTGGGCTTCTTCAGTTTATTCCCCTAAGTAATCAACTTGGTATCTGAGAAAGTTGAGATCAAGAGCAATACCAGATTTTTCACATGTGCATGAGATGGGAACCACTTAATACTGCTGTTTTTAAGGAGAGGACTTACTGGAAGGGAAAATGCATCCGGCATTTGATATTTGAAAATGTAGTCAGGATAGATGCACATTTATTTCAGATGAGTTTAGGTCCACAGTATCATTCTTGATCAATTTTTGAAGGAAGAATTCATGCAGTAAATACAAATGTGGGAGATTTCTTTAAAAGATGAAGGAAAAGTGAGAGGATGGTCATCTGTGAGTAAATGAGACCTCCTGACAAGAAACACTATGATCATAACTTCTGGATTCCAAAATTGTGTGAAAAACAAATTTCAGTTCTGCAAGCTATAAAAAGAAGTATAATTTCTGCCAGGTATTATTTTATTTTACTTGAATGTGGGCTGGAGTGATAGCACAGCAGATAGGGTGTTTGCCTTGCATGCGGCTGACCTGGGTTCGATTTCTCTGTCCCTCTTGTAGAGCCTGGCAAGCTTCTGAGAGTATCCTGCCCACATGGCAGAACCTGGCAAGCTACCCGTGGCATATTTGATATGCCAAAAACAGTAACAACAAGTTTCACAATGGAGATGTTACTGGTGCCCACTTACTGGTGCCCACTCTAGCAAATCAATGAACAATGGAACGACAGTGCTACAGTGCAGTGCTACCTGAATGTATCAACTCACTTTATTTAGCAATAAAACGATGTGGCAAATATTCCCAATAAAAAGAAATGTTGGTTCATAAAGGATAAATACGATACAAAAATAATAGAGCTAAAAATCTAACCCAGATACAAGCTGAGCTTGAAAAGTCAATGGGTACTGATAGATATTTCCCAAAGTTCATGCCAAGAAAGAGCAGTGCTGCAGAAAGTTGAAGATTAACATTTTTTAAACTTAAACCAAAATAATACTTTAAACTTTCTAGGATAAACAGTTTTTATTTTCATGCAAAATGGTTTTGAAATGCTTGTGTAGTAATTCTAACTCTTAAGGCAAGATAAATTTAACAGCATTTCCTCTCACTAGACCCCTGAAGCCCTTTTCATAAGCATCTTAAGACACTGATGAGTGCACAGTGGAACATACTGAGACGAGTCTGACTTTCTGCAATAGGACCACAAATAGAAGTGATGTTAAGATTCAAAGTTGGGGGGAACTTTTACACCTAAATGCTTTCATTAATCATAGTACATGCAGATCAGTGAAAATGAAAGATATCAACAGAAATTGTATAAAGACATATTCATAGAGTACAGTGGAATATTTTAAGCCACATGGACAAAATGGTTGACTTGCCAAAGAAATAAAAATATCAACCAGAGGTTCATGTTGTAAAGTAAAGTTCTTGCATGTGAACTTTTGCAAAAGAGAAAAAGATGGCAAATAGCTCCATCAATGGCTTTTAAGACAGAAATGCAATGAATGTTTTATTATTTAAAAATGGAAAATAAAGCAAGCTATTTGTTCTTCTCCAAAAATTTCAACTTATTAAAGAATTATAATCCCAGAGGACAATATTCAGAGGAAATTGTCCATCAGGACATTGGTATTATTATTTCCCCAATGTGTGCTTTCGGGCTTGAATGGATCATGGCTACACAAAGCAAATCCCACAGCATCCTTGTCTAGAACAAAGCTCTCTGATTTTAAAGCTGAAATAGCAGAATGGATAATGATAATAACTTCAATTTTGATGTGGGGGAATATTTGCTATTTAGCTATCTTGAGAAAATTGTTAAATATCAAAATATAAGTTTATGTATCTGCATATATGTATATACACATACACTTTCCTTCCTTTCCTCCTTTCACCTTAAGTTCCTGTAAGATCTCAAGCTGGTTTTTATTGATAGAAGCTGCTCCTTTCAGTTGTTCAAAAATTTCTCATCTTGAATAGGTTATTCTGAATGATTCCTTGTAGGCTGTTCACTGCAGCAGTTAAGAGCACTTTAGAGCTTCACTGACTTAGATTTCACTCAAAGTCACAACACAAAATAGTTGTAAGAATGCATTCAAGTTATTTAACATTTTAAGATTCAGCTTCTTCGTCTATAAAATAGACTTGCTGTGAATATCAAATTATGTGTATTATAAAGCATGCAGTAGAATTTGGGGCACACAAGTAACATGTTCCAAAATGGTAGCTATTATTAAGTTCTGACTGTTGTAAACATAAACTTTATCAAACATTGGCAATGGAAATAAACATACATTTCTCACATCTTCTTGAATTTTTTCACAGAGGAATATTTACTATCAAAGAAGAGTAGCTCCACCACTTCCATTCTCTCAGGCATGTGAGTCTCTAGGACTAATACTCTGACACAGAGTGTATTTACATATTTTAAGACCACAGAAATTTTGTTTTGTATTTGATAATATATCTCTACTTGTTTTAACATAAAGTGTTTTACATAAATTGCTGCCAAGAAAAATGAATGATTCAGTAAGACACCAAGAAGCAAATAAACAAGTTTGAAAAGTATAGGCTTAATAATCTTATATTATATCATATAAACATGTACATAATTAACTTTTGTCCACTATGAGGTTGGAATATTACTGCTTGGATTCATTTTATCATGCCTTAACCATAAATATAGAATGCTGTATTAACCGGGCTCACAGGGTTTGGGTAAACACAGTGAAAACCCCTCTTACTGAGGATTTGGTGAAAGGAGTATTAGGTTGAAATAGCACCACAAGACGTAGAATAAAAACATAGTCAAGAAGGGGGAAAGGACAGTCAAGAAAGAGCCTCGAGTCAAGTACAAAATAATGAGGTCAAAAGAGAAGTTAAGTGCACCAAGGACTAGATCAAAGAAAGTAAGTCAGGAATGAGATTGTGAATGGCAGGTCCTTATATAGACTGTGTAGTTTGGGAACAAGTAAGTCAGGGAAAGCATAGCAGAAAAAAATAGGTCTATTTTTTTGCCATAATCTATGCAAACTGATAAAGTAAAGTCTTCATTCCCTAAAATCTATTTAAAATTATACAATGAAGATTAACACAAAATTTGGGCAATTTTTAGAACAACATTTAAAGAACAAGCACTAAGTATCAGCTCTTTTTCTAAATACTTTATACATGTTAACTCATTTTAATTCTCACAAAAGTACATTTTATTACTCTTGTTTTGTTAATGTAAAAATAAGCTCAAGAGGTTAAACTATGTATTATAGATAGCATAGATAATAAGAAAAAGGAACCAATTTTCAAGGTCAGGTAGACTGACTTCAGTGTTCTTATTATACAGAAGCACCAAATCATCAAGCAATAGTAAAGCGGAATAAAATGCAGGAAAAAAAAGATTGAGGCTGAAACACGTTAGATAAGAATGGTATATTTGTGTGAACACCTTTAGTGCATGAGAAAGAAAACCAATTAAGACAATTTCATTTAAAAAGCTAAAAATTCTGTCAACAGTATGCTCTCTTGCTTCCTTACTCTCTCACACTTTTCCCCCATCTCTCTTCACTCTCTCTCTCATCTGTCCCATCTTTAAGTCTTTGTATTCTCTGTCCATCACTCCTGTTTTATTTTTATCACAAACGTACACTAGTAGTTCCTCATTATAATCAATAAAGTTGGCTAGTAGCAATTCAAAAAGTTCACCAGTCATCTAAGGCCCCATCCTAAAAGCTCATAAAGAATAGAAAGTCCATAAAAGCATCCCAAAGAAAGACTAACATTGCCTCTGTTTGGATATCCTATATAAATTATTACGACCAGAGGAAAGGAGAATTCAATTTGACCAGGTTATAGTAATGATCAGAGGTGGAGTCTATTTAAAAACTAAAGACAGGGACCTGATTGATGGTACAGTGGGTTGGGTGCTTGCCTTGCATGCAGCTGACCCAGGTTCAGTGTCCTAAGCCTTACCAGACATGATCCCTGAGCAAAATAAAAGATATGAGTGCCAAAGTGTGTGGTCCCCAAATAAGCAAATCAATAACAAAAACAAAACTAAGGTCATCAGACTCTGGAGAACACAATGGTAGGTGGAGTGCACACAAAGCCCTAAGTTCTCACACTAAATGCTCTCCTCCAAGCATTACTCATGTAGCCCAGGAAGCACCAGCACCACCATCTGTGAACAGGATTCCCCTTGGCACCCATTGGACCTTAGCAGCTACATTGCTGGACCTGAGCACTGAACTATGACACCCACACTACCAGGTGAAATATCACTGGGAAAAGCTCCTAAGTCCTTGAACATCCCTAGGAGTCCCTATTCACTGTATCACTGTCATCCTGTTGATCATCAATTTTCTTGAGTGGGCACCAGTAACGTCTTCATTTGTCCTAGCCGTGAGATTTTATTTTTCCAGAAATAAAACTTTTATTTGTTATCAATGAACATATTAATTTTAAACAGATTCTTGGACTAGTGGTTTGTACTCATCAGCCCGTTCAACTTTAGTGCCTGTCTTATCTCCAGTAGCTTTTCCAGAACCTTTACCTTTACCTTCACCATGGAGCTCCATGAGTTTTCCCAATTCAAACTTAATTTTCTTCAGCATTTTCACTTTTCTGACAAAGACATCATGAAGTGGCTAAATAGACTGGCAAGCCTTTTCTATGTCTTTCCCAATACTGTTTGGAATCAATTTATTGACCACCTCTTTTAAGTCATTTGTCTGCACTTCTAAAGTCATGATCTCCCTCATCTTCTGAATCTGGCGAACCTGCTGATGCTGAGCATAAGAGGTCTTCTGAATCTGGTTATTGTGCTTCTTGGTGAAACCAACACAAAATAGATGAAGCAAATAACCATCTGTAGTCTTGACATAAACATGACTCTCAGTCATGGTCTACAGTAATTTCAGAAATGCAATCACCCTGAGATTTTAGCAGCCTCTCTTTACTCATTCTTCCCAGCAGTGCCACATTGGAGGGTCTTTCAGGGTAAGGGCAATGAGACCCATCATTGTTACTGTGTTTGGCATATCAAATATGCCACGGAGAGCTTGCCAGGCTCTGCCATGCAGGCAGGATGCTCTCGGTACCTTGCCAGGTTCTCTGAGAGAGAGAGAGAGCTAGGTTATAAGAGGCTGCCCAGGCTGCTTTGCTCTGAAGGACCCCAATGAAGACTGCCAGGCACAGAGGCAAGAGACTCTGCATGGCTTTCTTCTGGGAGTGTTGTTTTATAGTCTCTGGATCTTGACATTGATGGAATTACATGGGGCCAGGGGCAGTTTGTGGATGTGGAAAATGGGGGGTCTGGGTGGAGGGGGCCCAGGCCCGATCCGAGCAGGCTTGGAGATCTCAGCCCCGAGTCCCGCACACCTGGGTTCTTCTGCCGGTTCCTTCATGCATGAGGCTCATCTGAATGTGTGGAGAGTGGCCTTGAGCAAGGCTGTGGTTGGGTTCCAGAGGTCTTCAGCTGCTGGGGCTCTGCTCGAAGCAGGGAGGGAAACTCAACCTGCCCTACTGAGAGGGGCCTCAGTGAAGACAGCCAGGTGCAGAGGCAAGAGATTCTGCTTTATTAAATCATCGTCATCATCATCATCATCATCATCATCATCATCATCATCATCTGATTGATCATCGAATTTCTCGAGCGGTCTCAGTAATGTCTCCATTCATCCTAGCCCTGAGATTTTAGAAGCCTCTCTCTACTCTTCCTAATGATGCAGGGTCAGGGGAATGAGACCCATCATTGTTACTGGTTTTGGCATATGAATACACCATGGGGAGTTTTTGAGGATCTCCCATGTGGACAGGAAACTCTCAGTAGCTTGCCAGTTTCTCCCAGAGGGAGAAATAGGCTCTATGATATCCTACTTCAGCCACCAGGAGCTCTTCTCGGAGTGGGGAGGGAAGTTGGAGCCCATACCCTCCGAGAGGGCCACCAGGTGCGCAGGCAAGAGATTCTCTGTGTCGCTCTCTTCCAGGAGCTTCCTTTTAAGTCTTGGATGTTGGATTACACAGCGCAGGGGGTGGGGAGTGCTACTGGAAAGTGGGAAATCTGGGCGGAAGAGGCCCAGTTTCTATCTGAGCAGGCTTGGAGGTCTCAGCCCCAGGTCCCACGCACCTGGGTTCCTCTGCCAGTACCTTCATGTGTGAGGCTCGTCTGAACAGAGAGTCTCTTGCCTGCATGCCTGGCTGTCTTTCCTGGGGCCCTGTGGAGGGGATGGGCTCCAGCTTCCTTCCCCACCCGGAGCAGACTCCCAGTGGCTGAAGACCTCCAGAGCCTAGCCACTGCCCTATTAAATAATAATTAAATAATTAAATAATAATAATCATAAGGAGTCCTTATTAAATAATAATTTTTAGTGACCAAAAATGATTCACTAACTAAAAAAATTGTGTACTGTAGCCCAATACAAATGGCATATGGAATTTGTTTCCCTTGAGACACTGGACAATACATAGTAACTTGATTAGCTGAGATAGACTATTGACTTTCAAATGTTTGATTGACCCCAAAAATAATCCATAATTTTCTAGAGTAAACAATTATGCACCACTTTAGAGTTGAAAAAGGGCTTTCTATATTTTACTTTTTTAAAGAAATAATTCACTTTTCTTTAACTCTTGCCAGAAGATGGTCTCTCACTTGTCATCTCTTCAGAAAACAGCACTAAGAAATATTGATTAGAATGTCAAGTGCTCTGTTTCTGCAAAACCATCTTTAGAGGATACGGATGATATGAATACTTCAGAAACGACACACTTCAGCCTTGGTCTCATTAATAGCCCTTTAGCACAAAATTCTGAATCTTATACAGTTGAAACTGCTTTCATTGAGCCATATTTTAATATTTGAGAATACACTATGTCAAGTTCACTATTGATAAAGCTTAACTGCAATTTTTTAATGTTTGAAATGGGACCCATTAGTCTCAGTATATAAACCCATGCATGTTATGTACATGAGGCTGAGGCATTAAACGCAATGCTGATGTTAAAACTATTTTCAATTTATAATGTTTACAAAAGTATCTCATCACATAAAATTAAAACAAACTCGGTATAGATACCACCAAAACATATTCAAAATTTTTGTGTAGATAGATTAATAAAACAATTTTTGTATAGCTCAATTAACATATACTAATAAAATAATTTAAATTATTTTACCCATTGAAACTTGTTCTCTAATATAGCACTGCACTGTAGCACTGTCATCTCGTTGTTCATTGATTTGCTCGAGCAAGCACCAGTAACGTCTCCATTGTGAGACTTGTTACTGTTTTTGGCATATCGAATATGCCAGGGGTAGCTTGCCAGGCTCTGTCGTGTGAGCAGGATACTCTTGGTAGCTTGCAGGGCTCTCCGAGAGGGACAGAGGAATCAAACCTGGGTTAGCCACATACAAGGCAAACACCCTACCTGATGTGCTATCTCTCCAGTCTATATATGTTAGAGAGAATTTAATACATAAATTTTGTGTGCCTGCATATGTAAACAACTGCTTATCAACAAGCAAAAATCATAAATTATATAATCTCTATACTTCAGGTACTTTATTTTTAGAGAATGTATTAAATTCTCTCTAACACATATACACATGATGATGAAATAACCATATATTTGTTGGGCTATAGTTATTCTTAGGCTGTTAAGGGTTACATAGTAGGGAGAAACTGATCCATTTTTAAGGTTATTAAGCATATATGTCCTAGAAATTATGATATATATTAATTGATCTCTAAAAGAGAATAAAAATATTTTTGTAAAGGAAAGTATGATAAACAACTATGGCAGAAGGAACACAAGAAAAATATCAAAAGTTTAAAACATAAAAAAATGCTTAAAACATAGTAAGGTATGTTGACACAAATATTAGTTTAAAAATTTTTTAATTTAAATTGCAAGTCATAGTTAGACACTTGTTTTGGGGAGATGAATTTGAAGAGGCACTGCTGCAGATTAAATGTTATGGACTAAATCCCATATCACATGATGAAGCTCAAGTATTATAAGGTGAGGCCCTTTGGAGATAATTAGGTCTATATGGAATCATTAAATGTGGATATTATAATGGTCCATAATGGGTCTTAGAAGAGGAGAAAGAAGCACCAGATCTTTATCCTATCATGAGAGGATAGCAAAAGAGGGGGTTATCTGCAAGTCAGGAGTAGAGTCCTCACTGAATAGATAAAGAACATTTGTCTCCCTGAATTTGGACTTTCCAACCTCCAAAACTGTGAGAAATAAATAAGAAATACTCTTCAAACCACCCCGTCTATAATATTTTGCTATATTGACCCAAGACAACTGAGACAAATGGGCCAAAATAAATTCACAGAGGTCTCAAAATTTCATACTGAAGATACAAAGCTTTCATTTTGATATATATTAAATATATATATATATATATTTATGATGGGCCAGACACGTAATGCGATTCGGAGATGACCACTGGACTAGAGCCATTACTGACTGGATTCTACGGGATGTCAAAAGAATGTCTGGCTGCCCACCAACGAGATGGTCAGACTTCTTCATCAAGACCCTGAACAAACGGTTTGATGTTCTTTGTGTTCCTAGAGCAAGCAGACACCATTGGGCTATAGGGATGAATGAATACATTACTGGTGCCTGCTCAAGCAAATTGATGAGCAAAGGGATGACAGTGATACAGGTGATATATATTTATACATAGATATGTATCATATATTTATGAAATATATATATAATATATATTCCCAGGACAAATACTCCAATACCCTTTTTAAGTCAATCTCAATGAAGAGTAGAACATAAAAATTTGCAATAGAAAAAAATCATAAGCTTTTACAGAATAAAGAAATTTGTATAAAAATTATCTGGAATTATGATGGTCTAAAATTTTTTTAAGACATTGAAAATGGCCAGGAAAATAACTCTGGGGGCTAGAAGGTCTTCCTGGAATTTGCAGGTCCTGAGTTTACTCCTATGCTTCTCCAAAGCCTTAAGTCAATCAGTCCCCCACAGCCAGCCTCTCCTTCTCAAGAGGGACCTCCTCACTCTCTGAGTATTGCTTGGGATTTAGTGCCTCTCCCCAAATAAAGCACTGAAATTTCAAGAAAAAGAGCCCTAATCTGATGGTCCTAAACAAGCTTTATATATCAGATTCTGTAATTAAGTTCGAAAGCAGAGACAGATCAAGTAATTTTGGATAGAGTTTTTGTCATGTGGACAAAACAGAAATCAATTGCATGAACATCTAATTGACTATGAGAGCTGAATTGGCAAGCTACCCAGAAGCTAGAATTAAAGGAGTGAGACTGTTAAAGATGTAACATCATATCAAAGCCTCCATCTTTTCAGATTCAGAGAACAGGCTGTGTAGGCTACTTGGGCACCAAAAAATGTTGTATTTTAGTGTTCTCTCAGAAATAGCCAAATATAGAGATAGTAAAGGAAGGATGCAGAATGCATAGCAAACCTTATTAACTAGAGAAAACTATTTGAAATTAAAATATTAAAAAATTAGAGATAAGCATACTATAATAAAAGTTTCAAAACAAGAAATTGTAGGGTGGGATATGAAGAAGAGAAAATAAAAAATTAATTCACGGCTAATTTTTCAAAACTCAAAATTATTACTTTAGAAGAAAACTTTTGTTTTTGAAGAAGGAAAACATCTTGCATGAATTGGGTAGAAATTAGAATGTCTTCAAGCTCTCACTGCAACATTGAAAACTGAGAACGGAAGAACACAAAAGTAGTTTCCAATCTATAGTTCTATACTCAGCCAAAATATTAATCAAACATGAGAGTAGGATATATATTTAGATATTCAAAATCTAAAATTTTGTTTGTTTCCTGTGCATAATGTCTAAGGAATTTACTAGGGAGTGTCCCAGCAAATTGAGTTGTTCAAAAATAAATAAACAGATAAATAGAAGTTATGGGATATAGGAAACAGATAGCTCAACACAAGGAGTCAATATGAGTCCTAAGCAAATAGTAAAACACTACAGGACAACAGCATATCAGAGCCACACCTAGAAAAAACAATGGCAGTTTTGAATAACGGACAACATGCTGATATTTCCCTACAATTACCAAGATGATACCATATAAACCATACACTGAGGACATCGCTCTGTCAAGGGAGTCATGCTTTTGCAAACTACTGAGAAACTAAAGGTTGGCTAATGTGAATCTGGAATAAAGAGATTCAACCCATGACTACTTGTTAAATCTGCACTAAACAACCAGTACTTGGCTTAAAAGAACCCTGCAGGTAATTTTTTGTGGAAAGTCCTACTTTCCCCTTGGTCTTGCCTACTTGCTTTCCTGGTAGTGCCAGTCAGTTCTCAGGAAAGTGAAAGCCCAACAGTGACCTAGGAAATTCCACTCAGATATTCTTCTGAAAGCCTGCTTCTGTCAATACCAGTGTGGTCATCTCCTTTACAGCCAGATTTTTAGTTGCTGCCCTCTTTTTCACATTTTTCTTATACAAAAATAGTCACTGATAGAAATTTGAAAAAATTTTATCACTGTATCACTGTCATCCCATTGTTCGTCAATTTACTCAAGCGGCACCAGTAACATCGCTATTCCTCTCAGCCCTGAGATTTTAGCAGCTTCTCCTTACTCTTCTTTCCCAACAATTGGAGGCTCTTCCAGGGTCAGGGGAATGAGATCTATTATTACTGGTTTTGGCATATCGAACATGCCACGGGTAGCTTGCCAGGATCTGCCTGTGCGGGCGGGATACTCTTGGTAGTAAAATAATATATCAAGAATAAATAATAAGAAGAAAGTATCTGTAGGGATATTTATTAAACTGAGAATTATGATGTATTTTTAGAGTAATCAACAAGACAGAAAACCAATTGATTATAATCAGGAGTTGTTTAATACTATTGTTGTTATTATTATTATTATTATTATTATTATTATTATTGTTATATCTGGGAGCTATGTACAGCTATGCATAGGGCTACTCCTGACTTTTTTCAGGGATCAATTCTGGCATAGTTTGGGAAGCCAAAATTGGTGCAAGGAAGAGAAGTCAGGTCTGCTGTATGCAAGGCAAGCATCTTACCCACTGTACTATCTCTCTAGTCCCAATACAAAAGTTAGAAAAGTAAGAGGATACAAAGAAAATAAATAATAAAAGTATAAAGAAACATCTTCAACCTGGGGGTAAAAATAAAAGAGATTAGGTTATAAGAATTCAAACCCATGATGGAAGGGCCAGTAGGAATGCACTCAGCCTTGTGTGAGGAGACACATCTGTTTCACCTGTACATCTGAGGAATCACTGAGGTTGATTCTGGGGTTTCCAGAAGAATGTGGGGTCTAAGCTAAATTGTTAGTGGTGGGACTATCACTGACTGGAATGGAGGAAAAGCTGAGAAGTTTCTCTCTCTCTCCTCCCACCCTCTATTCATAGAATCTTCCAGGAAGCCAGTTGGTCCAGCAAGCTTGGAAATGTTGCTAGCAACGTCATAGCCCCAGCTTCAGTATCACAAACACTGAGGGAAGGGAAATTTACTGCTGAGGAAACTCTATAATAATGCAGCTCAGGTACCGCATCTGGAGATGGGAATTAGGGCGGGGAGGGTGTCTTTACTTTCCTCTTATGATCTTACGTCACTTAAGTATTTTTCAATAACAATTTTTTAAAGTGAGAAAATGAGTTTATGTAATAAATTTGTGTTTGTCTAAAACATTCATGAAAGAAATAAAGTCATTAAGAAAGAGACATTCATTTTCTTTCATTCTATATAGTTCCCAATATAGTGTGGTATAACATCAATAAATTTCTGAGCAATTCTAACTTAAAAACAAAAAGGTTTATGTTTAAAATGTTTTACAGTGAATAGATTAAATGGTAATTATAAAGAGAACACATAATGTCAGGATTATATAAATCATTGGTTAAAGACATCTGACAATTATTCAGATATAGTTCTCACCTAAGATTTTCATTCTTCTAGTTTGTACTGGTGGTAAAGTCTTTCTAAAATTGGATATATATGTAGTAGCCGTAGAAGTTTGTTCATTAGAGATTTGATGCTGTTTGAATAATTCTCATTTACAGGAGATCTAACATACTGGATGCTATCCTAATCTCTGCCTCAGAAAAGCCTAGCTGTTTGGCTTAGACAGTCATACACCCAAGACACCAACAGCACACATACAACAAAGTGTGTTCTTGGCTTTTAGGCTACCATGGATATTTGCAGAGACTAGTGATGTTTGCCTGGTCTCAAGACAACAGGAATTACTTCAGTCTTTGTTCAAATTTCATTTTGGGTTTCTGTATATCAAGATTTTTGGTTTGCTGACATTATCTTGTCCTGCAAAATTCTGTTATACCATCTGAGATTGTATTTCCATTTATCTTTCCCTTTTCTTTTCTACTTTGTAATTTTTCACTGCATTATTATTCAATTCCTAACTTCAGGAGTTTACTCTTAAATATCACTACAAAGTTGGTGAATCTCAGCATAGGTATTAATCATTCACCCATTTATTATTTCATCCAAAATTTGATCTGCCATCTATCAAATTCCACATGTCTGATGCAAAAGTAAATAAGGCAATGCCTCCAAAGCTGTCTAGAAAATGAAATAAACAGAAAATTAAAATATAATAAATTATATTTAATAAATCTTCAGTTAGAGCCAAGAACAGGAAAGAACTAGGTTTCATATTGATATCAAGCACAAAAATGTTAGAAGTACAATTGTTAGATCTAGCTATTTTAAAATCTAAACACATCACTTAGGTAATTTTATCACCTGCCTGTAAACCATTCTTAAGCCCTACTCACTGAGTTCTGTGTCTGTGTGTGTCTCTGTTCTAATTTTGATGTGTAAATATCTGCATTTGAATTTGTAACAATCACATTATTGATATTGCTGGTGCATTATTTTTATAGTATATTTATATTTTGTTCTTAGTGATATTAACATGTTGTTTTGTTTGGGGGTCATACACAGTGGTGCTCAGGACATACTCCAAAGCTCTGTGGATTAGTCCTGATATGGCTCACGAGTAATGCTTGAAATAGAACCTGAGACAGTCAACGGTGACAGCCCTACCAGCTTATACTAGCACTCTGCACCCAACATATGAATTTGGTAACAGATATGCAAAAAAATCCCAGATCATATATTATATATGTGTGTATAATATGTGTATATTATATATAGATTGCATTAAAGCTGATATCTCTGGGGTCATTTTGTAACCAGAATCACATTCTCTCCCTCTGTTCAGGTCCCAGCAACCACTATACCTGGCCTCTACTGTTTCTTGACTGTCACACACATTTCAGACCCATATTCATACTAATTCAAAATTCCTGGCTGACATCCATAATCCACACCCATAACTCTGCTAGACACTGTTTGTATCCTGAACCCTCTCTCCTCATACTCACTGTATCCCTCCCACTGTGCACATTTTACCTCCTGTCACTAGGTGAGGACCAGTAGAGAAGAAAAGAGGAACACCTTGACTCAGTGTTCAGAAAAGATTCCAGCTAACTACAAGCATTCACCCTTAGAGCATGGCAGACACAGTGGGGAAGCCTTGTAGAAGCCCACCAAGCTTCTTGGGAAAATATGAGAAAGATAATAACATAGAAAGTCCTATCAGTACCAACCAGCTCTACAACCTCTCAAAGACTACAAAGACATCATGATGAGAATGTTTAATGAGTTAAGAGAAATGATAGAACAGGTAGTCAGTAAAGCACAAGAAAGTATGAAATCATAAATAATAAAACTACAATCAAAATGACAGAATTTAAGACCATGGAAGGTGAAATTTAAAAATAGTCTATATAAAGCTTCAGTAATAGCAGAGTATCAGCAACTGAGAGAAAAATCAGTGAGCTCCAAAATGAGATTCAGGAAACCTCTAGGAAACAATTTATTATGGGGAAAGCCTAAATATGACTAAACAGCACATCAGAAAACTATGAGATGCATTCAATACGAACAATATAAGAAGTATCAGAGTTCCTGATTATCAGGAAGGTGAATTCAGTGAAGGGCTGGAGCGATAGCACAGTGGGTAAGGTGTGTTTGACTTACACGTAGCTGACCCGGGTTCGATTTCTCCACCCCTCTCAGAGACCCTGGCAAGCTACTGAGAGTATCTCGCCCACACGGGCAAGCTACCCGTAGTGTATTCGATATGCCAAAAATCAGTAACAACAAGTCTCACAATGGACACATTACTGGTGCCCGCTTGAGCAAATCAATGAACAACGAGATGATAGTGATATGGTGAAACAGTGAATTCAGTGAAAAACAACTAGTCAAAGAAATAAAAGATAAGAGCTTCTCAGAGTTGAGGAGTGCGTACACCCAGATCCCAGAGACACAGAGGGTCCCTGCAAAAATAGACTCAAATAGAAAAAACACATTATTATCAGAATAACAAAAAGTCAAAGGCAAAGACAGAATAAGTGAAAGCAGCAAGATCAAAGAAGGAACTCACATGAGAATCACAACAGATCTATCAAATGAAACTGAAGGCCTGAAGAAATGGTAGAATGTAGTAACAAAACTCAGCGAAATGAACATCTCACCAACAATACTCTCTCCAGCTACATATCACTAAGATTTAAAGGAATGCAAAGCATTATGGACAATGCAATGGAATTATGCACTGGAATGGATATGCAAAGGAATTGCATATCCATTGCATATGACACTGTATATTCCTTTGCACTATATATTCCTTTGCATATGTGGATATGCAAAGGAATTATACAATGCAAAGGACAATGCAAAGGAATGCAAAGCATTATGGACAAACAGCAGTACAGAAAATCTTGAAACCAGTCAGATTTTCAAGAAACATTGGAGAATCTTATTTTAAGGGAGCTCCCAACATTTCACTATTAAGTATGGTATTTGCTCATGACATTTTTGGTTGCCCTGTACTAGATTAAGAAAGATTTTCTTATTCCAAGCTTGCTAGGTTGTATACACTTTAAATACTGAGTTAATGTTTCATTTATTTTTAATGTTCTTCCTAAGTCTATTCAGATAATATTTATATATAGAAATCTTTTAATTATTAATGCAGATACTTAAGCATTATCGATAATATACTATTTTCTAACATAAAACCAACATTATCCTTTTAGGATAAGCATACTTTCATACTCTTATAGTCTTAGTCTGATTTAAAAATTTAAAAATTCTTTAAATTTTTTAAACTGACTTCACTCTTCCTTAATAATATATTTGGGGATTTATTTATGTTATGTAAATTTTAAAATACATTAGTATATGATTCATCATACTAGTAATATTTTAATTTTATATCTGCAA